>NC_012879.2:15235462-15302116 GCF_000003195.3 Sorghum bicolor | reverse complement strand
GCAAACCGGAGTTTAACTCAGACTCATACACTCAGTCACAGACTCACACTTAGTCTCATAGTGACAGTCGGGACTCCACATAATTGACATGGTAACTCAGCAACTCACCAACACTCCCAGAGTCCTAGTCCTAGCCTCCGTGGCTCTCAGCCTCTCACTAAGTACCATCGGCAACATCTTCATCTTCATAGGATTAAGTTTGAATTAGACACCGAATTCATCTCCGGGTCCCGCTCATAGTACCTTTGAATGCTTCGCTAGGTGATTTTAACTTTTGTAAAATGCGGTTATTAGAGAAAAGCAAACCGATACTCCTCGTTATTAACGTAATAGCGTTTGGTTCTCTTGTTAGAGCTAAAATGAAACCCCACTCAATAAAAGCTACTCTGTCCTTTTGATTCCAAATGTATGTTTTTTTGTCTTTTTTAAGTGCTTCATGTATGCCTCCCCCTAGTAGTAGAACGGGCAACCTACAACATTATTGCTCTAGATCGAGGTTTGAACACATCAAAGCTAGCCAAATTCAAAGCTGAGCAATTCAAGTGTTGAATTTGGAACATATTCAACAAACTCTAGCTTGAGACAAATTCAGCTTGTAGCATAAATTAACACCTTCATCCTGAACCTAACAAAGAAAATACCATTGGCGCCAAAATAGCCTATTGGACTAATCCACTAAACCAAGTAAGCTTTAGCACAGCTCAAACTTAGCAACATGATTATCATGAGTATGGATCTTGCATACCTTTAACTTACCATCATCGAATCACATCACGAACAAAATAGTACTTGATGTCAATATGTTTAGTTCTCTCATGAACATCTGATCTTTGGTAAGGTAAATGGCACTTTAACTGTCACAAAATAAATTAATGCAAGAATCAACTCCACACAGCTCAGCATATAGACCTTTCAACCAAATTAATTCCTCGCACGACTCAGAAACAACCATGTACTCTGCTTCAGTAGTTGACAAAGCAACAACAAACTGCAATGTAGTCCTCTAACTTACAACACAACTGCCAACTGTGAACACATAGCCAGTGAGTGACCTACGCCTGTCTAGATCAGCAATATAATCTGAATCCACATAACCAATAAGTCCCTTCTCAGTTCTGCCAAATTTCAAACAAGAATCTACTATGCCTCTGAGATATCTAAAAATCCATTGAACTGTCCTCCAATGTTCTTTACCAAGATTATACATATATCTACTAACCAAACTCATAGCATATGATAAATCTGGACGAGAGCAAACCATGACATACATCAAAGACCCAACAACACTAGAATAAGGAACTCTTGACATGTATTCAATATCTTGATCTGTACTAGGACATTGTGCAGCTGACAATTTAAAATGAGGTGCAATAGGAGTACCAACAACCTTAGCATTATGCACTGACTAAGAAATAGAAAACCAGATTTTCTGTCTCTAGTAATTTCCATACCGAGAATTTTATTAGCAGCACCAAGATCTTTCATGTCAAACTCACTACTCGACAATTTCTTTAATTTAGTGATTTGAACCTTACTCTTGGCAACAATCAGCATATCATCAATATACAACAACAAGTATATAGGTGATCCATTAATATGCTTGATGTAAACACAACTATCATATTTAGACCTCTTAAAACCATGCAACAACATAAATGAATCAAACCTCTTGTTCCACTGACAAGGGGACTGCTTCAAACCATACAAGGATCTCTGCAACTTGCAAACAAATTTCTCCTTGCCAGGCACTATGAACCCTTCCGGCTGGTCCATGTACATATCCTCCTCAAGCTCTCCATGCAAAAACACAGTCTTCACATCTAAGTGCTCAAGCTCAAGATCATGTGAAGCAACAATACTAAAAAATATACGAATAGAATTGTGCTTTACAAATGGAGAGAACACATCATTATAGTCAATATCGGGAATCTGACTATAGCCTTTTGCTACTAACCTTGCCTTAAACTTTTGAGGCTCACTTGGAGTTAAACCCTCCTTTCTCTTAAGATCCATTTGCAGCGGATGATCTTCTTCTTCTTCTTAGGCAAAGGAACAATCTCCCATGTGCTATTCTTCTCAAGAGACTGCATATCTCCTCATGCATAGCTAAAATCCACTTCTCACAATCACCACAACCATTGGCTTCATGATACGTTGCTAGCTCATGAGTATTCTCTACCTGTTCAACACAACTCAAAGCATAATAAGTCAAATTACATTCTTCAATAAGACAAGCTGGAGGTCCACAACCCCTCTTTGACCTATGATGAGCAATAGGCAAATCCTCCTCTAACTGTAAAATAGGAGGTGAGTGTTATTGAACATCATCATGAGTATTATCATCAGCAACTTCATCATCATGAGTATCAACTGGCTCCACCTGCACACCTGCCTCATCATCCACATGCTCCACCTGCATACTGGTATATTGCAGCTTCCTTTCATGACTCTAGAACATGATGTGAGGACAAGCTGTCATTAAACATCATAGATTCATTGAAAACGATACTCCTACTCATAAAAGTCTTTCTTGTTTTGGGATTCCACAGTTTATATCATTTAACTCCCGAACCATAACAGAAAAAGAGACATTAAATAGCTCTAGGCTCTAATTTTCCATTATCAACATGAGCATAAGCAGTGCAGCCAAAAACTTTTAACTGTGAATAATCTGTAGGTGTACCTGACCATACCTCAATGGGAGTTTTATTATTAAGTGGAATAGAAGACGACCTGTTTATCAAGTAACATACGGTGTTAGCTACTTCAGCCCAAAAACGCTTGCTCATCCTTGCATTGGACAGCATGCAGCGAGCCTTTGAAATGATAGTTCTGTTCATACACTCAGCCACACCATTTTGCTGCGGAGTGTGCAATATGGTGTGATGCCTAACAATGCCTTCATTCCTGCAATAATCATCAAAACCATCCGAAGAAAATTCTCCACCATTACCAGTACGAAGCAATTTCACCTTCCTTTCAGTTTGCCTCTCTATCATAACTTTCCAATTCTTAAATGTAGCAAAGGTATCATCTTTATTTTTTAGAAAATAAGGCCAAACTCTTCTAGAGTAATCATCAATAATTGTAAGCATGTAACGAGCACCACCAAGAGAAGGCTTACGGAAAGGACCCCATAAATCAGCATGTACATAATCAAGAGTACCTTTGGTGGTATGAACTGAAGTGTTGAATTTTACCCTTTTATGCTTCTCAAAAATACAATGCTCACAGAACTTCATGTTACTCGAAGTGCAGCCATCCAACAAGTTTCTCTTCATCAATTCTGCCATACCAAGTTGACTCATATGTTCCAAACGCATATGCCAAAGGTTAGTTTTACTAGGTTCATCATTAGTAACAGTAGTAGCAGCAGCAGAAACAGTATCATGTAAAGTACTTCCTCTAAGGACATATAACTTTGCAGAATTCAGATCACCTTTCAAGCAAACAAGAGAACCTTTTGATACCTTTAGAACACCATTTGAACTAGAATAATGAAAACCTTCTGCATCAAGCGTGTTGAGTGAGATGAGATTTCTAGACATCCCTGGTATGTACATCACATTCTTCAGCGTGCGTGTCATGCCATCATGTGCCTTGATCTGAACAGAGCCGATCCCCACAATATCACACGGGTTGTCGTCTCCCATATGCACAACATCTCCTTTCTGCACAGGCTTATAGGAACAAAACCAATTTCTGGTAGTGCACATATGAAATGAACATGTAGAATCAAGTATCCATTCATCATGACCAGCAACACAACCAACTAAAACTACCCGACAATCTCTAGAATCAGAATTTTCAGCACCAGAAACAACAGCAGCATTACCATTAGGATTGCCTTTTCTCTTCTCCTTATTTTGAAGTTTCTTACAATCCTCAATAAAATGGTTTTTCTTCTTGCAGTACTTACAAAACATCTTAGGCGGCTTGGAATTTGAACGACCATTGATATTAGATATGCACACAGAGAAATCCGCAAGTGCACGGATATCGGTGAGCACTTCACATGGGAGATATTCTAGAGTATCATTATTTATATTTTTACCACTGGGAGAAAGCGTGCATCAGACTAACCCAAATCTATACTTAACCCCTGGGCTTGCAAGACAAGATAGTGAGATATGAGCGATATAGAGAGAACTCCTTCGCTAGTCTTGTTCTAACCTATGGTAAGTTGTGTAGATATTATTCTAAGGGGAGTACGTAGAGAAAAGAGACACCACAGAGAGTGCTTAACCCTGGTACCATATAAGCTACCTTACCTCCTGACGGGACGTGTATTACGGAGACACCAAGGGGGTTGTCACTTCCCCTGATGCTACCACAAATCTAGCCAGATAGGGAGTATCTACGAGTATTCGTAACCCAAGCACCACGCTTACGCTACGAATGATTACTCTATTCCCTAGCGCTAGCGAATAAAGTAAATCCATAAACCAAAGAACAATAACTTACTTGTATTAGAAGTCGAATTGTCGAATGATTCTAGAACCAAGCCTCGGGATAGGAGACTTGATCCCGTAGATACAAGGAAGAAGACACCGACAGGCCGAGCTTCCTCCACTTCTATCTCCACCCTATACTCTCTCAACCTCTCTTACTGCTAAAACCCTAAAGTGACAGATCCATTCGATGGACTCCTCTCTGACTAATTCTCTCTAGAAAATATGATCTAGAGTTTTAGAATTAGCTACTGAAGGGGGGGGGGGTCAGGCTTGTATTTATAGCCCCCTAGGAAGCACCACAACCCTTGGATCAAACTGACTTAAACATGCGCTTAAGATTAATCCTCAAAGTCAGTGGAGGCACGATACGCGAGGTTCACCCTCATTGGCTAAAGTGTGTGGGCGCCCGCCCCTGCCGGTTCGGTCTCTGGTTTGGTCTGGAGCCTCCTTGAACCTTCTGAATTGTTCCTAAGTTGAAGTTCGCGGCATTCTCTCTATGTAAAACCGACATGTGGACCATCTTTGGTTATTTTCAGCTGACACCTTGCAGAAATAGACATTCACCAAAACTCGTGGAATTATGTTAGTGATAACCCTATATCTACTAGGTGTTTGCTAATAGATCCATTTTCATGTCTAGTTGATGGTTTAAATTAGGAGTTATCTACTATAAACAACTCCCCCAAGTTTAACCTTTTCTTATCTCTAAGCAAAGATAACCCAGTGATGGATCAGGAGTTGCTACAATGCTTTCACACCTCAAAAGTACACATGCGTTCAAACAAGAACACTCCTCCAAATTTAGAGTGAACTATTTTGACTGAAAACTTACTCATATTACCTTCCACCATGGGGCTTGTAGCCATCACTTGGGTCTTGCGCAGTTGAAAGACAGAAAGTCAAGCACTATTTTTCTCACTCTTTGATCAACTATTATTCTAGAGTTTTTGTAAGATTTTCAAATAAAACTCAGAGTTTCCTTGTATAACCCTTTCAAGTCTCTCATTTGTGGTATTTCTAGATCCTTACCAAGGCATGAATGATGTATGCCTTCTCTCTACTCTCAGAATATGTGGTATTAAGGTATAGTGGCATTATGCCCTCTCTCTCTCATCCTACATCTAATAGGCTTATGTGGAGCTCATAGGTGCGGAGACAGCTCAAACATACTTGCAAACATATGTTGTATAGTTAAACCATGGATCCAAAGAAACTAGTCATACAATCAAATCATATTTGTATGTGGATGAGGGGAATGAAATGAGTGATATGAGTGATAATAATGATTATGAGGGGCGATAATGATGGTGGAGATCTAATTCTATATTTGCTCCTTGGTGATATTTACCTCCCTTACTTAGAACTTAGAAACTGTGGGAAGTACTTGGGCTGCTCATTCATCATTTTTTCTTTCTTGGGACATTTGTCCTCTTTCTTATTCACTCTTTTTTTCTTCCTCTCTTTTTTAGAACAGCCAAGCCTCTTGATGGAGCTGTACTAGTAGGGAGTATTAACTGAAGTAACTAGAGCTTTATTGGATGACAGGGAAAGGATAGGATGGCAACATATATCTTTGGTGTTCACTCCCAGTGTAGGAGTAGACAATTTTCTAAATGAATGAAGTGTATGCATGTGAATAGAGGAATGCGTACTCCTAGGGTGGGAACAACATATGTGCGTGGACTGTGTATATATGTGGGTGGTACTTCTAGGAACAGAAGTAGCACAAAGTAAATGCAGCGTAATGACTTATGAATGGGGGCGTACTTATGAAGATAGAAGCAGTATAAATCAATGGATGGAGAGCACATAATATTGACTTTAACTGCATGACTAATTCCTAAGGGTCAACACAGCTTAACTACACGCAATGCCTACAAGCATTATATTAAAGTGGATGGCTCTCCTAATCTAGTAGGCATGCATATTTGGCTATGGTAGGAATTTAAACTCTAGTCATACAAGAACTCATCATGCAGCAATTTAAGATTTTCAAAGATAAATTCTCCAGAACTCTAGTATCTCTAGGAACAAGATGGACATCAGCTCAAAACCTTCCCATACCATATCCGTCAACTACCTAGACTTAGATCAAGCATTCGCTGCCCACAAGTTTCAGGTTCAGAGCAGACCTCAAATCAAAACAGTTATGTCGAAAACTCGGGAGAGTTCAAGGTTGAAAACTAGGTATTTGAAGGAAATTACAACAGAGCAACTATTCATCATTTCATTGTAAGAGATTATTTTGTAGGTTTATTTTAGTAGGCAATTTCTTCAAATACTCTCCTAAATTTTATTTAGCAAATTTAATATCAAACAGAAAGGTAGTTATAGATATAAATAAATAGGGAAATCTTTATTTGGGTTTTCTATAGTTATGCATCTTTTTATTTGTTTTAGATTAACATACCACACTTAATAAATAAATAAATAAGGTAGTGATACTTAGCTGGATATACGGGGGGGGGGGGGGTGCTCTCCCCCAAGCTAGATGTTGACGTAGTCTGTTAGTGTTGCAGACTGGTAGTGAAGGTGTATTAGTCCTCCTGGAGTGTTAGGGATGATGACTATTGAGACAGCACTCGACAGGGGATAGAACATCCTTTTGCCTGTTAACTCTTCTTGATTCTTCAAATTTTGTAAAACTCAAATAGACAACAAAGCTTGTGGAATTGATTAAGTGTTAGCGGTAAAACCCCTAAGCCTTGATTGTCTAGAACCTTCTTAATATATTTATCTTTTAGCAGGATCATAAGAGATATTTTTATACTTTTTATGGTATGAAGAAAATGCACTAAGATGAAAGCTTATTTTTATTCCACCACTGTGGATATCTTTGTGGGCTGCCGCACCATCTTCACTCAGTGTCCATATTAAGGTGTGTCCTGCTCATACGGACAAGGCAGAGATCAAGTGCGTGGGCTCTGTTGATGAGAAAACACCAATAGAACCAAAAGGTTTGTTCATTATTCTCTAGCCTTTGGCACATTGAACAAGATAAAGTTGATGTTCATGTGTTTTGCTCTATCTAAACATGGGTGATAGCATCAAAGAATGTGGCATTAAAATATTTGGCAAATCAGATTACTCAACATTATGGAAGGATGGTCTATCTATGCATATAACTTCATGATGATGACTATCATATTCCAAAGATAGGACGCACAACATTTTGGATCATTGAAGGCTATGAAACCATGAAAGTGATGCCAGGAACAAGCATAAAGAACTGAACATGTTGAGTTAATTAGACTGGATCAGATGAGGTTGTAACTCAAAGCATATTTGGCTCTCTACTTATGTGCATGCCAGAATCAAGAAGGATATTTTTGGAAGTAATGATCACTTACCTAGAGATGTTACCTTTAGTATTGAAGCATGTTGGAGCCATAACATCTTGTGGAAGCTTTCCTTGATTGTCTAGTCATGTGTCTTGTTCATTAATATCTTGTCTCCTTTGTTGTACTCCTTATGCCATGATTTATTCTTTGTGCTTGGACCTTTAGCTCTTATTATTATTTTATTCCTATAAATCATTAGTGGACAGCACATACCTAAAGGAATATACAAGTAATGACAAAGGCATTGTTGTAACACAGCTAAGGGTCACTCTCTATGCTATAAAAAAGAACTTGCTTAAGCATAGTGCATTTATATTCACAATTACTTCTTTCTAAAGGATTGATTTTATTTTTCCATCTTATGTTTTGATTCTCAAATATAGGCATTATGAATCAATTCAAACTTATAGAAATAAAGCAATAGTGAAGTTAGAGATTGCAAACCAGTGCGTGGAGCGATGGGAGCATGAGATGTGGAAGAACTTGGTTGGATCATCTAGAGGGGTTGACCTTTCTTCCTCATGTCTCAACTTCTCAACCTCAGAGGTGAGAGTGTAGAACTTTACATGCTTTTCTCTTGTCAATATTTTCTTGATTCCTGATAATTAGTGGTTGACAAGAGAATGCAACTCCATGGGGCGAGTGCTTTGATTGTTGATCATGTTTTGTGGCAACCTTCTTTCTTCTTGGCTATGAGTGAGTTGTGTCTCCCTTGTGCACAATTATCGTACCTCTCTTCATCTCTAG
Organism: Sorghum bicolor; assembly: GCF_000003195.3. Classification (NCBI taxonomy): domain Eukaryota; kingdom Viridiplantae; phylum Streptophyta; class Magnoliopsida; order Poales; family Poaceae; genus Sorghum; species Sorghum bicolor. The sequence continues at coordinate 15,293,574 of NC_012879.2, read as the reverse complement.
TGTGAGTACATCTCAGGACTTTCCCAATTTGGTATTTGGAAGTTTTCCTACAGGGGTTAGTCCAAGAAAATATCCAACATGTACTACAACATACTATCGGCTCAAAAATCAACCTAGACACCACGTCTAATTTGATTTAGGAGGGCATTTTAACCTAAGCACCACGCTTAATTTAAAAAGCCTTTGAATGTAAGATCACCACTCCTACCATGCTTCATTTAAGATATGTATGAAACTACTCCAAACCTAAACATATACTATAGCAAAGAAAGGTGACATGAAAGCATTATAGAGATTTACTCAATAGTGATGATAGAGCATGACTATTGTTTAGCAAATTGAGCGTATCTTAAAAGTAGGGATAACCAAGATGATGTAGCAACATGGAAAGAGATGTATCTATCAAAGCATATCCCCCAAGCTTGACTTTTGCAAAAATCAAGATTGGATGAAAGTAATTCAATGTTGCATAATGATTGGTTGGATATACCTTGCATTTGTCACTCTTTTGATCTTTTGCTCCAAACCTGGTAAGGTTAGTGGCAAGAATACCCGAAGGAATATTTTCATAATTATAATCCTATGCTCAATTAACAAGGGTAGCATAGTAGAAAGATAAACACTTATGTCATGGTCTAAACAGTGCTTGTTTTAGGACACTAAGCTTGTCCTTGGGAAACCTTCAAGATGTGGTTTGGTGAGTGGTTTCCCCTCCACACCAATCTAAGTGCACTACCACAACGAGATCTATAATATGTATGATAAACATATGTGTCTACAACCACCCTTTCAATAACTTTAGGAACAGAGAGTAAGAAGGGGTTGAAGATCGCATGTGGGGTAATGTTAGAGATACTAAGTGAATCAGGAGATTTTTCATATGAGCAAGGAACTGATGGGGTGTTAATGAAGTAGCTTCCTTGCTCATTGAAGTCTCCATCACCTTCCAAGGGTGACTTGACATGTATGTTAGAAATTCCCTTGGATCATATATTAAATTGATCTTATCTAACGCTGAAGGGTCGAGATGACGGACTAGAGGGGGGTGAATAGTCCTTTCTAAAACTTATTGCGTCGGCTAACCGAAAACAAATGCGGAATTAAAACTATCGGTCTAGCCAAGACTACACCCCTCTATCTAAGTTCTCTAGCACCTTGAAAAGATCCTAAACAAGCAAGCAAGGTGCTACCTTAGCAAGAGCTCACCTAAACAATTCTAGAAGCAAGGTCACACAAACCTATGCAACTAGTACTTTGCAAATCGGGGGAGCTCCTACACAAACTAGTGAGGCAAAGCGCACAAAGCCTAAGCTCACTAGCAAGCTCAATAACAAGGCAACTAATGCCAAATTAGAGAGCGCAAATTACTTAGCTACACAAACTAAGCAATGTGACTAACAAGGTTACACAAACCAAATTAGTCACGCAAGGGAACTACTTCTAGCTACACAAGCAAGAAGGTAACTAGCAAGCTACACAAGCTAACTAATTACAAGAGCAACTACACAAGCACAAGTATATGAATGTAAGAACAAGCTTGTGTTAGGGACTTGCAAACCAACGGGAAGAACAATGTTGACACGATGATTTTCTCCTGAGGTTCACTTGGTTGCCACCAAGCTACGTCCCCGTTGAGACAAGCTCCAAGGTTGCCACCGGTCCTCTTGCTAGTGGTGACCCGCAAGTCACACTCTCCCACGTGGAGTGCTTACCACAAGCTCTAGCACTTGACCCGGCCGGACCACTTGTCACTCTTCACGTCTCGCTCAACTAGAGTTGCTCTTTGCGATCCCCGCGGGGTGAGCACCGTACCCCTCACAATCTCCTCTCCGGAGCACCGCACAATCTCCTTGCGTGCTTCCACGGAGTCACAGGCCACCAAGCCGTCTAGGAGGTGGCAACCTCCAAGAGTAACAAGCACCACCGGCTTGCAACACGAACACCTAGTGCCACTCGATGTAATCTCTCAGTGCAATGCACTAGAATCGCTCACTCACACAATCGGATGATCACTATCAAGCATATGTGAGTTAGAGGCTTTACTAGCACTCCCCAAGCATGGACACTAAGTCCCAAGGGTGCTCAGCACCAGCCAAGGCCGGCCACCACTTCTATTTATAGCCCCAAGGGCTAAACTAGCCGTTGCCCCTTCACTGGACAAAAGTCGTGAGCACCGGACTCACTGTAGGTAGCACCGGATGCTTGAACAGTGCGTCCTGTGCTCCAGAAACAACCACGTGTCACTAGCCGTTTGAACTCGACCGTTGCCTCCAACGGCTAGCACACGCACGTGTGTCTGGAACAGTAGCACCGGACGCGTCCTGTGCGCACCGGACGCATACGCAGAGAGCCACGCAAACTTGCAACAGCACCGGACTCTCAGCGTCCTGTGCCACCGGACTCGTCCTATGCGCACCGGACTCTCAGTGTCCTGTGCCACCGGACTCGTCCTGTGCGCACCGGACTCTCAGCGTCCTGTGCCTGCAGTTCAACTTGTTAGGTTGCTAACTTTTAGCTCCGAACTCCGAATTCGATGATCTTGGACATTTTGGAAAGCTTACTTAGAGTGCTATCCAATCTATATGAATACTCAATCCAAATCAAAATGGATCAAAGCAGTATTCCAATCTAAAAGCCATCCTAATGTCTGGAGAACACCGAAAGACTACTCTCTCTTCTCCAAGTTGAACAAAATCAACTCCAACACCTTCTCCTTTGCAAATGTGCCAACACCACCAAGTGTACACCACCATGTGCAAGTGTGTTAGCATTTTCACAAATATTTTCCCAAAGGAGTTAGCCTCTCAACTTTCCACACCACTCGATCCTAACACGTATGCAAAGTTAGATCGCTCAAGTGGCACTAGATGATCGATATGCAAACAAGTTTGCCCCTCTTGATAGTACAGCCATCTATCCTAAATCCGGTCATCAACTTCTCTACACACCAATGACCGGTGAAATGGAAAAGCCCTAGGTTGTACCTTTGCCTTGCGCTTTGCATTCCATCTCCTCCAATGTTGATGCAACACATGCACCAACCAATAACCAAATGATATGATCCACTTCATATCATCATATGACCGTATTGGTTCATCGATCTTGACCTCACTTGCTCTTCACCGTTGCCTCGGTCCATCGGCGCCAAGTCTTGCTCAAGCTTCACCATCACACGCGGTCCCTCGCTTCAAAGCCTCCGACTTGCCCTTCACTCTTGCAACCGGTCCATCAAGCCAAGCCTCATCTTGATCTTCTCCACCTTGGTCACATGACTCCATGTCATGTCTCATATGCAATGAGCTCCTCCATCATCATATCATCACCTGTGGACTAATCTCCTGTGTATCTCACATAAACACTATTACCACCTAAGTTGTCACTCAATTACCAAAACCAAACAAGGACCTTTCAATCTCCCCCTTTTTGGTAATTGATGACAACTCTACAAAGATATGGAAATTAAGCTTTTTCAAGCTAGCACTTCACACAAGTGTAAATTGCTAACTTGTTTTGGATTTTATGCTACTTATCCAACATTTAAGCTCTATGTCAAGATTTGGATAAGCACCATAAAACCCTACTAAGTGCTAAGGTGTATAGAATAAACCTTTGTAGCTCGATACCAAATTCGATAGCATTTGAAGCATTCAATGTACACCATCCTTAGCACCATGAGTAGCTAGACAACAAAAACACTAGAAACCCCGTGAGATCAACATTAAGAGCAAGGGTCTAGTCTTTACTTGAAGAACACAAGTCTAGCTACCAACCTATGCATGCTAGTAATCATATCATCATTCAAGTTCTATAACTAGCATACACCACACAAGCATGCATATTGAATTTAAAAACTTATGCAATGCAAGCAAGCACATGAATATGCACAAATCAAATGCAAACAAACAATGTTCATGAGCTTGCTCCCCCTACTTGTGTGCTTTCCTTGTGTCCAAGAATTTTGATCCATCATCTTTTCTTTTAATGTTGCTCCCTTGTCCATGTCCATCTTTGATCTCTCCTCCTTGAAACATATCTTTTGTTGTCCAACTTATCCCATGATCATATCTTTGTTCCAACTTCTCCCCCTTTGTCATCAATTTTCATAAAAGGTATGTGATACCAATCAAATCACTTGATATCAATTGAAAAGGTGTGAATCTCATTGTGACAAAGGATTGCATTGGGATAGATGGTTGAGGCTTGAATCTTGCATTTTTTATGGACATCACCATATGTGTTGGAATGACATTACTTGAATTGCTCTTGAGATACCACTTAGGATCTTTGACCTTGATACCATTTGGTGGGGCACTCCCCCTATGTCATAGCATGGGTCATTCACTTGTCAATCTTTTTGGTGAGGGAACTTTCTTTGCTTGATGATCACTTAAAGTTGAGGATCACTTGTGGAACCACCTTCTTGTATGATAGATACCATATGTATAGATGTGATATCATTTGAAATATCTTGTCTGATACCATATGGGAATCTTCTACCAATTAAGGTCTTCTAATATGGAACCACTTGTTTGCTATCTTGAACATTTGCTATCATCATCATGAGTACCATTGTAGGATATCACTTGAAGAAACATTGGAGTCTAGATATCCATCTTCATTGTTGTCTTGTTCTTGTACTCTAATCATCATGAGCTTCTAATTATAGACTTGAACTATGTTGATTTGCCTAAGCTTCCAAGTCCGGTTTGAACCAGTGACAAGCTTTTTCACACCTCACATTAAGGGTTATCTTGCCAATGTTGTACTTGTCACTTGTTAACAATCCAAAATAGATCAAGTACTTGGGTTCACTAGCTCATGAACAAACTCATATACATACCACTAGATCAATTAATCATTCAAGCAATAGTGGTATGTTATGAATTGAAAACTTTTCATTTGTCATGCATGATCCTATTAAGCATGTACTATATGCACTAACCGCATACTAGTAAGGGATGAAATGATCATGCACATTACAATGATACCTTTGCTATCTTGGAGTAGAGGATAGTCAACAAGATTCCAATTTAGCTCCAAATAGCAATGTGAAGTCCAACTATAAGCTTGATGAAGATCAATTATAAATGCCAATTGATAGATCAAATCTTCACCCATATGAATGGATGACCACTTATTGATCAAGTGCACTATCTTGTTGTGGTTGACTTGCTTCTTCTTTTGACCATTGCTTGCATGAGAGAACTACTAAGAATATCACTTGAAATAGTATGACTAGCTCTCTTTTGGGTTGTTGCTTGCTTTCTTGATCAATCCTTTTGATTGCTTCAACTAAGCATCTCAAATGTCCTTTAGATCACCACTTCCATGTTAGCCTTCCAAGCACCACACTTGGTTTACCCACTCCTCGGGCGGCACGCCCCTCACATAGGGAGAAGTGACCTCTCTCCAAAGAACCATTCTTGACACTCACTTGAATTGCCTTTGATTGATTGATTCAAGTGATGGACTTAATATGATGAGTAACCATTAACCCTTCTTTAAGTCCTTTTCTTTCTACTTTTTTAAGTCCTTTTCTTTCTACCAAATGATCTCCAATAGTCACTAGAACTTAAACTTCATTTTCATCTTGAGTTTGATCTTGATGTTCAATTTGAGTACTAAAATGTGTATACCAAGTACATTCCACAATCAAATGACCTTGTACTCATTACTTGTCATGCTTCTAGATCAATTCAAAACCAAACTCAGGTGCCTCAAATACTTATAATCATATTTCCAACTTGAGGACCTTTCAATTTAAGTGACTCTAGATCAATCCAATATTTGTCACTTTTCTGGCAGATTCTGTACCCTTTAAAGAAATATCCATATCTCACAATGTACAGATCCAAATACCACGAAATTTGGTGGAAATGTGACTCACTAAGTCATCTAGCAGCTGTAAAAATTTGAGCTTCATTTGACTTCTAGATTGCTACCAGATTCCAATTCTTCCACCACTGCTACATGCTGAAAACTACTGCACTATAGCTGATAAGATCCACTCCAAAACCGAAGTATCCCTTATCCAATTCTCATGAAATTTCTACATCATATTCTATCATAAATTTACAGCATGCACACCAAATTTCAAGCCATTCCAAATAGATTTGATCACTCAAGCTCAGACTTGATCACTGCTAGCTCAGTTTTCAAAATTAGACAGATTTCAAGCAATTGAGCTATGCTTGTTCAAATTGAATCAAACTTGAAATCAACTTGATTGAATACTTTCACAAGACATATATCCATTCAATCCACTTACTAAATGTTATCTTATGAACTTATCCAACCCAAATCAATCCAAACTTGATTACTAAGCATTTAATCCATTCAAACATCTTATAGCAAGCAACATTGCATATATATCCAATTCAATCAACTCATATGCACCCAAACGAATGTGATAAAAAAGATATACCTTGATTAGCTCATGATCATCTAATTTGCAAGCTTCAACTCATGTAATTGCAAGCCATCAAATAATCCAATAAATCATCACAACTTGAATATTTGCACTTGTATGTTGTAGCACTTGGACTTCACTATCTTGTCATGGCATTGGGTTTGGATTTGCACTAAGCTTCAATACTTGACTCAATCATATGATGAATAATATAAGATCAATTGAATCAAGTCTCCAATGCCTATGGTACCTACAAATAATCATCCACTTTTTGATGGTACCCAAACTAGTTTGGGTCCTCTCAAGTTAGGTGCAACATACTTAGGCGATGCCTTAGTATGAATAGCGGGATGTTTTGCAATAGCAACCATAGAGGTTCCATTAGCATCCTTTCTAAGCATATTATGGTTATCAATTGAAATAGGCTTAGAACTATTACCTAGGGGACATGAATGAGCCATGTGTCCCCTTTCCCGGCATAAGTAGCAACTTCTTTTGGATTGAGCCTTTTCTTCCTTGCTCATATGTTGCTTCTCATTGCCTTGCCTCTTGAGAGTTGCTTGAGCCTTCTTCTCAAGCTTGGTAGAACACCTCGAGGCAAAGTGTCCATCATCCTTGCACTCAAAGCACTTGATGTGAGCATAACCTTTCTTCTTGTCTTCATTCTTGCTCATCATTTTGGCATCTTGGATTTGCATTGGATGCCTTGCTCTTCCACCCCTTTTTGTTTTCTTCTTCTTCATCATCAAATCACCGTGATGGTTGAACTTGACTTGAGCTTGGGGCTTCTTTGCTTGCTCAACTTGTGGCTTAGGTTGAGGCTCTTATTGTTGCTTCACCAATTGCTTGGTTGGGCACATTGAGGTGAGATGACCCCAAGTGCGGCACTTGAAGCACTTGACATGCTTTCGCCTCTCTTCTTCTTTCTTCTTCTTGAGCTTCTCTTTGTTTGGGCAACCATTTGCAAGATGACCCACTTCATGGCACCGATAGCACATGAAAAGAGAGACCTTTTCTCTCTCTTGCTTTCTTTTGCCCTTTGTCATCTTCTTCTTGAAGCCAAGGCCACACTTGTCACCATAGTTTCTTTGAGTCTTCAATATATGCTCAAAGGTGACTTTTGAGTAGTAGCACCTCTCCAACTTGTTGCTTAAATTCTTCACTTGTTCATTAAGCTCATTGTTCTCCTTCAAAAGGTTAGTCTCACAAGACATAGAAGTAGAACAAGCATCTATATGTGAAGAACATGGCATATATAATAAATCATCACAAGAGGTGGATACATGCTTCTTGCCTACATCACAAGGGTTAGTAACAATATGTGATTGATCATTTGACCCAAGTGATGAGCTCTCACTAGTTTTAATTTCTTCATTAGAAATCTTCTTAGTGAGAAATGCATGATCTTTTACCAAGTTATCATGAGTAACACAAAGTTCCTCATGAACCAATTTTAGCTCCTCATGTGAACAAGTAGTAACATAAAGTAGATGCTTTTGTTGTTCACATGTGGTCTTTAGAAATGAGTTTTCATTTTTCATTTTTCTTGTTTTAGCCATCTCATTTCTTAAAGCTTTGGTGAGTCTACATACAAGCTCAAAATTTGGATCATCACAATCAACAATCACACCTCCAATAGATACCTTGCCGTCACTGTGAGATATGGAGGAATGTGATGAAGTGGATGAGCTTGAAGAAGCATCACTCTCATAGCCATCATCTTCATCCTCACTTGACCATGAGGTGGAGCAATCCTCCACAACCACCATGTTGTGGTCATGCTCAACATCCTCACGTGCATCCATCTTTGGCATATCATCTTCTTTGGTGATCTCCCCATATTTCTCATTGAGATAACTCCAAATATCATGAGCGGACTTCATATCCATGATCTCACCAAATATGTTATCTTTCATGGATGAATAGAAGATGTTAGTAGCTTGGTAGTCGAGATGTAGACATTTCTCTTGTGCTTGAGTTAGATTCTCTTCATCCAACACATGAGAATGTGTGGACACTCAACATCTAGCCCATAAGCCGCCATCCTCTCAGGTCGGTGAAGACCACAAATGAGAGACCTAGCTCCGATACCACTTGAAGGGTCGAGATGACGGACTAGAGGGGGGGTGAATAGTCCTTTCTAAAACTTATTGCGTCGGCTAACCGAAAACAAATGCGGAATTAAAACTATCGGTCTAGCCAAGACTACACCCCTCTATCTAAGTTCTCTAGCACCTTGAAAAGATCCTAAACAAGAAAGCAAGGTGCTACCTTAGCAAGAGCTCACCTAAACAATTCTAGAAGCAAGGTCACACAAACCTATGTAACTAGTACTTTGCAAACCGGGGGAGCTCCTACACAAACTAGTGAGGCAAAGCGCACAAAGCCTAAGCTCACAAGCAAGCTCAATAACAAGGCAACTAATGCCAAATTAGAGAGCGCAAATTACTTAGCTACACAAACTAAGCAATGTGACTAACAAGGTTACACAAACCAAATTAGTCACGCAAGGGAACTACTTCTAGCTACACAAGCAAGAAGGTAACTAGCAAGCTACACAAGCTAACTAATTACAAGAGCAACTACACAAGCACAAGTATATGAATATAAGAACAAGCTTGTGTTAGGGACTTGCAAACCAACGGGAAGAACAATGTTGACACGATGATTTTCTCCCGAGGTTCACTTGGTTGCCACCAAGCTACGTCCCCGTTGAGACAAGCTCCAAGGTTGCCACCGGTCCTCTTGCTAGTGGTGACCCGCAAGTCACACTCTCCCACGTGGAGTGCTTACCACAAGCTCTAGCACTTGACCCGGCCGGACCACTTGTCGCTCTTCACATCTCGCTCAACTAGAGTTGCTCTTCGCGATCCCCGCGGGGTGAGCACCGTACCCCTCACAATCTCTTCTACGGAGCACCGCACAATCTCCTTGCGTGCTTCCATGGAGTCACAGGCCACCAAGCCGTCTAGGAGGTGGCAACCTCCAAAAGTAACAAGCACCACCGGCTTGCAACACGAACACCTAGTGCCACTCGATGCAATCTCTCAATGCAATGCACTAGAATCGCTCACTCATACAATCGGATGATCACTATCAAGCATATGTGAGTTAGAGGCTTTACTAGCACTCCCCAAGCATGGACACTAAGTCCCAAGGGTGCTCAGCACCAGCCAAGGCCGGCCACCACTTCTATTTATAGCCCCAAGGGCTAAACTAGCCGTTGCCCCTTCACTGGGCAAAAGTCGTGAGCACCGGACTCACTGTAGGTAGCACCGGACGCTTGAACAGTGTGTCCCGTGCTCCAGAAACAGCCACATGTCACTAGCCGTTTGAACTCGACCGTTGCCTCCAACGGCTAGCACACGCACGCGTGTCTGGAACAGTAGCACCGGACGCGTCCTGTGCGCACCGGACGCATACGCAAAGAGCAACGCAAACTTGCAGCAGCACCGGACTCTCAGCGTCCAGTGCCACCGGACTCGTCCTGTGCGCACCGGAGTCTCAGCGCCCTGTGCCACCGGACTCGTCCTGTGCGCACCGGACTCTCAGCGTCTTGTGCCTGCAGTTCAACTTGTTATATTGCTAACTTTTAGCTCCGAACTCCGAATTCGATGATCTTGGACATTTTGGAAAGCTTACTTAGAGTGCTATCCAATATATATGAATACTCAATCCAAATCAAAATGGATCAAAGCAGTATTCCAATCTAAAAGCCATCCTAATGTCCGGAGAGCACCGAAAGACTACTCTCTCTTCTCCAAGTTGAACAAAATCAATTCCAACACCTTCTCCTTTGCAAATGTGCTAACACCACCAAGTGTACACCACCATGTGCAAGTGTGTTAGCATTTTCACAAATATTTTCCCAAAGGAGTTAGCCTCTCAACTTGCCACGCCACTCGATCCTAACACGTATGCAAAGTTAGATCGCTCAAGTGGCACTAGATGATCGATATGCAAACAAGTTCACCCCCCCTCTAGTCCGTCATCTCGACCCTTCAAACACCTTGTCTATCCATTCAATGGCAATAGCACCTAGGTTTTTAATGCTCTCTAGCGATGGATGGCCTTGATGATTCCTTACATGGGATATCTAGATGGATTTCTAGAATCATTAGGAGGTTTAGGAGAAAGAGCATAGAACAAGCTATAGTGGTCAAGGATGGGTTTAGAGATGGGTTCGTATTCTATATCTAATGTGGGCATAGAAGGGGAGAGGATTATAGTGGCTTCTAGATGGCTTCGTTCTCTTTCTATGGCATCACTTGACATGCCATCCTTGAGTCTTTCTAATTGTCCTTCAAAGGGATTGGATTTGAAAAGCTTTCTAAGAAATCTCTTTTGAAGATTCAAACTATATGCACTAAAAGATCTCTTATGAAGCGGGAAGTTTAAACTCCTCCCAAAATCTTTTTGATGGTAAATTTGGAGGATAGCCGAATCATGGGATTGGAATGTTTGCAAAGCGGCTATGAAAACTTCCTCTTCTAGTTTGTGGGATGATTCCTTCTCTACCTCTAGGATTTTATCATGAACGTTAATGCAAGGAGTGTGTCCAATAAGGACAAACTTTACCATACTAATGGATAAAGAAAGGAAAACTCCTCCAAAGATGGTATTATCAAGACCCATATAAAGATGTTGAAGAAGAACAGGGTCTTGTAGAGCTGGGTCTAAGCCTAAATTTATATGAAGATTAAAAGATTCCCTAAGTGTAGCTAAAAGTTTATTACCTACTTGATCAGAAGATAGGACCTTGGGTACATTACCTTCTTGATTAGAAGATATGACTCTAGCTATAGAAAAGGGTTGGCTTTGACCTATTGCATCCAAACATAGGCATAGCTCATAGCTAGATGTGAGAATCATGGGCTATAGTGCCTCTAAACTTGCGCTCATGGGTGCAAGAAATTTATAGATAGGCATGGAATTTGAGTTATCCATAAGGATAGAAAAGAAAAGGAAAAAGAAAAGATGATATAAAAGAAAAAGATAAAAGTATAATACATGGTTAAGCATGATTTAAAGTTATCTCAGCAGACCGCCTTTCTCCTCGGTAATGGAGCCAGAAATGCTTGTTGATATTAGATACGCACACAGAGAAATCCACAAGCGCGTGGATATCGGTGAGCACTTCACATGGGAGATATTCTAGAGTATCATTATTTATATTTTTACCACTGGGAGAAAGCGTGCATCAGACTAACCCAAATCTATACTTAACCCCTGGGCTTGCAAGACAAGATAGTGAGATATGAGCGATATAGAGAGAACTCCTTCGCTAGTCTTGTTCTAACCTATGGTAAGCTGTGTAGATATTATTCTAACGGGAGTACCTAGAGAAAAGAGACACCTCAGAGAGTGCTTAACCCTGGTACCATATATTCTACCTTACCTCCTAACGAGACATGGATTACGGAGACACCAAGCGGGTTGTCACTTCCCCTGATGCTACCACAAATCCGGCCAGATAGGGAGTATCTACGAGTATTCATAACCCAAGCACCATGCTTATGCTACAAATAATTACTCTATTCCCTAGTGCTAGCAAATAAAGTAAACCCATAAACCAAAGAACAATAAGATCAATAACTTACTAGTATTAGAAGTCGAATTGCCGAATGATTCTAGAACTAAGCCTCGAGTTAGGAGACTTGATTCCGCACATACAAGGATGAAGACACCGACAGGTCAGGCTTCCTCCACTTCTATCTCCACCCTATACTCTCTCAACCTTTCTTGCTGCTAAAACCCTAATGAGACAAATCCATTTGAGGGACCCCTCTCTGACTAATTCTCTCTAGAAAATATGAATTAGGATTTCAGAATTAGCTACTGAAGGGGGGGAGGGGGTCAGGCTTGTATTTATAGCCCCCTAGGAAGCACCATAGCCCTTGGATCAAACCGACTTAAACGTACGCAAAGTTGATGGAGGCAGGATCCACGAGGTTTACCCTGATTGGCTGAAGTGGGCGGGTGCCCGCCCCTGCCCCCTCGGGCGACCGCCTGACTCCTAAACTGGTTCGTGCTCCGGTTTGGTCTAGAGCCTCCTCGAACCTTCTGGATTGTTCCTGAGTTGAAGTTCGTGGCATTCTCTCTATGTAAACCCGACATGTGGACCATCTTTGGTTATTTTTCAGCTGACACCCTGTAGAAATAGACATTCACCAAAACTCGTGGAATTATGTTAGTGATAACCCTATATCTACTAGGTGTTTGCTAATAGATCCATTTTCATGTCTAGTTGACGGTTAAAATTAGGAGTTATATACCGTCAACAACAGCCTCGTAGCTCTTGTCATGACTGTTGCTATTATTATTAGAGGATCTATGCTCGGATCTGCCTCTCACATGCAACGCTTCGCCCTTGGAGGACGACGAACCGTCAGACTACACCATGCCTTTCATCTTCTCCCTGGATTGGAGTGCCTCATAAACTTCTGCAAGGGTTAGTTCATCACGGCTCAAAAGTATGGTGTCATGAAAATTAGCATACAAATTTGGTAGTGAACATAACAGTGAAAGACCTAGTCCTCATCATCATATTTCACCTCCATCGACACTAGGTCAGCCATGATCTCCTTGAATACATATAAGTGGCTCATCACAGAGTCACCCTCCTTTATCTTGAGAGTGAACAACTTCACCTTCATATGCATGTTACAGGTTAGATCCTTGGACATACAGATCGATTCCAGTTTCAACCAGAGTTCTGCAACACCTCTTACGAAATATCATTATGGAGATGAAGCTGAATTAAAGACATGGCCTTTTGATCCTTGCGCTTTTCCTCAGGAGTCCAAGCATCCTTTGACTTCTTCCCGAACCCTTCCAGCGCCTCATCATAATCATCTTTATGCGCTAGAATGGCCCACATCTTGACTTGCCATAGCGAGAACCTCGTCTTGTAATCTAGTAGCGTAGATCAAACTTCATTGACGTTGTAATGGAAACCTAATTTGCAACCACAGCTCCGGTACCACTTGTTGTGAATGACGGCGGATAAACGATGAAGAACACAAAATAAAAACACAGCGGAGTCACAAGATTTAACATGGAAAACCCCTCCAATGTGAAGGAGAAATACCACGAGCATCAGCCAGTAAACACTCCTCACTATTACCAAGAGTTGGGTTACAATGCCATGCATCGCCGCCGAATATCAGAGATGGCGGGGACACAGAGTCTTGCGGAATGTACCCCCAGCCACGGGCCAGCCCCCCGCGCTGCCTCGAGTGACAACGAGGGCGACACCAATGGGCGGGCCAGAGCGAAGCGGAGACAGAAGTTGGCCTTTATAATATGCAACTAAATTTAGACAGACTTCTGACGGAGCGAAGCGGAGGCAGAAGTGGCCAATTGGTGTCGCCTTCATTGTCACTCGGGGGTGCGGGGGGCTGGCCCCTGCAGTACGGTACATATAGCCCAATTAGGGTTCCACCGAATATATGATCTTGTAAGCCGCCGTACGGTGTTGTAACCCAACTCTTGATAATAGTGAGAAGTGTTTGCTGGCTGCCGCCCGTGGTTTTTTCCCTTCGTATTGGAGGGGTTTTCCATGTTAAATCTTGTGTCTCCGCTGTGTTTTGATCTTATGTTCTTCGTCGTTTATCCGTCATCATTCACAACATCAAGAACCACATGACAAATCCAAAATCAAACTAACCATGTGTGCATTGGGTAACAATAGAAAACTTGCCATGCGCTCCAGGGTTTCTTCGAAATCCAGCTCTCACCAGTTTAAACTAGCGGCACTTAGTGTACATGTCATAATCAAGGGAAGGGAACCTGATCTGCTCGAATCCGCTACAGATGACATGAAGTCGCTCGTCGAGGATCTGCCTCTGCTACTACTGCCAAGTTTCATATGGGAGAAATAACATGTGGGAGATGGAGAGAGGGAGGGGATCTGCCTCTGCTACTACTGCCAAGTTTCATATGGGAGAAATAACATGTGGGAGATGGAGAGAGGGAGGGCCTCCCCTAGGGGATGAAGGAAGTAACAAGTCGGCTATTTTTTTTTTGCTAAAAGACCGACTAGCTCACTGCTTACACGTGTTGTGGTGCAGGTGACCTCTTCTCTGAGTTATGAACCATGTTGTACAGTCCATGACTGATGTAAACATAAAAACTACCGGTATGGACCACTTAAAAATGTTTTGAACTCAGAAATAAAATTACAAAGTTGGTGGACCTAATTGATATAGGCACATAATAAGTTGATGGACTAACCATGCATGCTTTTACTCTTAAGTTAAACAGAGTACTCTCTATTCTGTGAATGAGGAATTTAATAGCTTATTAGCCCTATCTCCAGTTAGCTGGAGAGCTGGTAGCTACGAGCTACAGTCGACCATATAAGGCACATAAACGGACAGTGCAAGTGCCACCCACATATTGCATGGTCTATACATGTATGGCTTGCTCTTGCCGCCGCCACTGCTCCACTACACACAGTCATTTCATATATAGTAGTGGCAGCATATTGCTGTATATATACCCCTGCAGTGCAGGAGCTAGCTAGCTAGCTAGCAAGAAGCAGAGAAGCAGAAACAATGGAGGACGTGCCTGTCTGGTTCGTCTCCCTGGCCTGCCTTGGCGCGCTGTACATCGCCGCCATGTGTGGCCGCCCTCTCGCCTACCTCGTGTTGTGCCTGCGCCGGCCGAAGGACCTCCACCGCTACGGCTCATGGGCCATCGTCACTGGCCCGACTTCTGGTCTCGGCCGGTCCATGGCCATGGAGCTCGCGCGACGGGGGCTCAACCTCGTCCTCCTCGACCTCAACGCCGACAACCTCCAGGAGACCTCCGACGCCATCATGTCCATCCACCCCGTGAAGATAAAGACGGTGGTTCTGGACCTCTCCCTCGTCGCCACCCCTGAAGGTGAGACAATAACGCATGCATGAAATCCACACAACAACACCGTACGTCGTCGATCGGCGTGTCTGAATTGCATTGTTGGCAGGCGACGCGGCGATGCGGCGGCTCCGGGAGGCGATCGAGGGGCTGGACGTGGGGATGCTGGTGAACAACGCGGCGGTGAACACGCCTGGCGCGGTGTACCTGCACGAGGCGGACATCGAGCGGTTCGTGCGGATGATACGGGTGAACCTGTGGGGGCTCACCGAGGTCACCGCCGCGGTGCTGCCGGCGATGTTGGCGCGGCGGAGGGGTGCCATCGTTAACGTTGGCTCCGGCTCCACCGTGGCCGTCCCGTCATTCCCTCTCTACACCGTCTACAGCTCCACCAAAAAGTACGTACATACGTGAGAGATTAGATAGGCATTATATATGCTTCCTTTTCTCTCCTTGTTCTAACGACTTTACATGCTACTAAAATAACAAGCTAGCGCGCGTGCAGCGTCAGAGTTTTTGTACGTTTGCAGCTATATACATATGACAACCCGGTAGGCGTACGAAACCAGCTATACATGCGACTACGTTTTTTGGAAAGGACGACTAGCTTGCACTCTATATACTTGTATTTTGAAATGAATTCACAAAAAGCATTACTTTTCTCAGATATAAATTATATAAAAATACAGTTTTAATTTGAAACCTTTGATCAATTCTACCTTACCTGGTTTTTATAATATTTTCGGTCCGATACCTAGACGGCTAGACGACGACATATATAAGTGAAGAAATTTCTTTTGAAATCGTTCTTGACATGACATGAACTTTTTTTTGAACTATATATGACTTGGGGGAGAGAATCTCACCTAAATAGTATTGATATATATCATCAACAACGACCTTGTTTTTAGGAACGAGCGAGGCAAAACTCTTAGATGACCTTACTAGACGGCCGGATATATTCTGGTTTTAACAACTTTAGACTACTGGGGTCTAGCCAAGGGTGTAGACTGTAGAGTACTGGGAAAAGAGTTGTATTTGTTTTTTTAGTGATTCTAATTTAACAACTTTATCGGGTCAGATAACCCGATGACCACCCCGATCGAGTTCTTTTCCTGATCTATCCAATTAATGGGTACAAAAAAATTGTTCCAGTTCTACATTTAGAATAATACAATGTCTAGGCATGCAAACCGAACAAAATTACGAAATTGAAGACGTACATAATATAAAGCCGAACAAAATAAAATAATTTCTGTATGTGCGTATATATCTTTCGTGCCTTCAGTGCTCGTGCACGTCAACGTTAACACATGTCCGATCCGTACGTTAATGTCTAGTCACTAGTGCGTGGGATCTTTCAAATTAACTTCTTGATCATCATGGTACAACAACTACTAATAAAAGTATTATATATATTTAAAATATTTATTGTGGTGTTCATCCTATCCAGGTATGTCGCTCAGCTCTCCAGAAGCCTTTACGTCGAGTACAAGAGCCAAGGAGTCGATGTCCAGTACCAGGTCCGTAATAATGATCGACACTGTCCCTGGGCTCTGGCCGGTTACGTTTCAACCTCCCAGCTGAGCTAGCATGAGCTGGCGAGACCGGTGGCTACACACTAGCAGTCACACGAGTCTCGACCTGCTAAAGTATAAAGTAGTTGGCTAATTCATGTATGTAGTATGTATATATATGTATGTATGCTTGCAGGTCCCGTTCTACGTGCACACGCGCATGCTGTCGAGCGCCGTGAAGGCCAAGCTCCGGCCGTGGTTCGTGGCGACGGCGGACGAGTACACCAGCACGGCGGCGCGGTGGATCGGGACCGGCCCGCTGTGCGTTCCCGGCGCCGGCCAGAAGCTCCAGTGGTGCCTCACTGGCTTCGTCCCGGATTGGGTCCACGACTGGTACCGGATCCGCCTGCACCTGCAGCACCGAGCCGTCCTCCGCGCCGGTCGTCGAGCCGTGATCGCCGACGCCCATCCACGCGGCGAGCAGGCTGGAACAACCCGCGCCAATGCATCATCAGTCGGGCCAAAGATCAGTGGCTAGTTAATTAGCTGGCCAGCCGTATCTGCATGCTCTCTGCAGCTGTCAGTTCAACAGTCATATATAAAGTAATATACTAGTATATTATATATAGTACTTATGCAAATGATTATGATGGTCATACTTATTATAATTATTATTAGAATTATGTGTGGGTGTGTGTTTTCTCACGTCGGATGTAAGTTGTCAAATCTGCGCCGAGTTGTGTGATTATTACGTAATTTGGTTGTCAAACTAATCTGGTTTTCAACAATATCGCCATTGAGCAAACCGTCTTTTTTGTTTTTTTTTGCTTTTTTTTTGAAAAATTCTCACAAATATGCCATTGGTGGTTCTACTTCAAAAAATGGACCTAGGGTTGGCGCCGAAGTCTATGACGCTAAGCCCACATGACACGTCGTTGGCCCGTTCTGGTGTGGGTGCTGATGTGGCATAGGCTTGGCGTCACAGATCATGGCGCCAAGTTTGGCGCCAGCCATCACGGAGCCAAGTTTGATGCTGTCCATCACGGCGTCAAGCGTGAATAATCCTTCTTTTCAGTTTGGCATCCATTACGTGCGCCGCCGTCCTCGCCCGTGTCATTGCCGACGGCCGCGCCATCCTCGTGACCCTCACCCCCGGCCGGTCCTCTCCATCACTCTCGCCCTCATCCTCACCCTCGTCATCGTCCTCTCCCTCACCCTCGCTCCTCTCCCTCGCCCGCGCCCGTCCCCGTCGGGGTGCCCCACCGCCTCTCCACCCCCGGAAGCCGTCCGTCCCCTGCCCATCCATCCTAGTATGGGCGGGCTGCCCCTCCACCCCTGGCCGGCCGCCCCTCCACCCCTGGCCGGCCGCCCCTGTCCAGGCGTCGTTGGCCGCCCCCGACAGGCCACCCCTCCCTCGGCTGGCCACACTATCCACAACATTCCGCGCCGCCCCCGGCCGGCCACGTCGTCGTCCTCGGCGCCCCGCGCCGCCCTTGCAAGGCCGCACCGTCTTGCCTGCCTATGTCGGCTAGCCTGCAAAAGGTATTTTGTTTT
Source organism: Sorghum bicolor (assembly GCF_000003195.3). Classification (NCBI taxonomy): domain Eukaryota; kingdom Viridiplantae; phylum Streptophyta; class Magnoliopsida; order Poales; family Poaceae; genus Sorghum; species Sorghum bicolor. The sequence continues at coordinate 15,275,232 of NC_012879.2, read as the reverse complement.
GTTTAGTTATTTGTTTTATATATATATATAGTTAGATATTTTGTATAATTGAATAGTTATATATATATATTTATAGTTAGTTATTAATAGATAGTTAGATACATATTATTTTAGAGATAGTTAATTATTTTATATGTATATAGTTATTACATAATTGGATATATACATAGGTATATAAATGTAGTATATATTTATGTATTTAAAACGTAGTAGTTAGCGTTTAGTTTGGACTAAATAAAATGTATTTCATTGTATGTATGCACCATAGATGGATAACCTAGTGAGCATATATCATAGAGGCATCTTAGAAAGAGACCGATATGGATATGTTGAGTTTGTGGACATGCAAAGTGTGCCTATGTCATTCGATGAGAAGCCATCATTTAGTGAGTTGGTTTGAAGGGCTCGAGAGGAGCTACATTACCATGGAGATGATGACGTCACAGTTGAGGGTGTACTTCACCTAGGTTGCCCTCTGAACTTGCTAAGAATGTTGATCTCAATTGGGTGTGTACATCAATGGCAGAAGTATGTGAGAACGGCTATGAAAAGCCAGTTCCAAAGTTTGGACATGGTTGTGTTGCGGGTGTTAGTTGATCCGATGCCTCGTGGGTTCTCCCGGCGCCAATGGCACAACCAGCTTACTTTGACCATGCAACCTTTGCTATGGAACCAAAGGTTGCGCCTAGGGTTCCTGATGCCCAATCTGCCGACAATGAGGTCTGTGTTGCAATTGTAGTTGGAGATGGTAGTGGATCTCATGATGTTATGGTAGAACCTCCTCAGGAGATACCTTTGACACAAAATCATCTGAGTAAGTGCCTTTTCCATATTGTTCCTTTGTCAATTAACCCCTCAGGTCATCTATTGATGTCATTCTTTCCTTATAATTTAGCTTACGCTGCGAGAGACATTACCAACAATTTGGATGTTCCCCATGGAGATGGATTTTGTGCCTATAATAGTGTTGATTCAGAGTCATATCAGATTGCAATGGCAGCTAATTCTAATGATGATCATGTTGGGAATATGCCCTAGAGGTAATCATAGAGATGATGATATTACAATTGTATCCATGACATATATTATGAGTTTGATGAATATCCATTATAGACAAACTTATATCGATTGACAATTATGTGAATTGTTTGTGAAACTCTTTTACTTGTATGGTTATTCTAAAGTTGTCTCTGATCAGAGTTCGTGTGAGGACACACATGAATATTAGATTAGCACATGTATTAGTTGATGACAAAGTTTCACAATTCATAGACATAGAGATGTCAATCTAATAATGTGGTCACATGTATGACATGTGGCTGGACTGACCCAACGTGTAATGTTTTTATTATCTCTTTATGCATCATGTACGTTATGTCCTTAGACCTGAGATTGTCGTATGTTCTCAAGATGTGAAACGACCTACATAGGGACTATTAAACGCTACTCCATAACTAGGTAGTTATAAAGGTGGTCCTCGGGTTTGCCGGGAAACATGCTGTGAGACATAGATAATGAAGATGGAACTTGCCCCTCTCTATGTGAGAGAGATATCATTGGATCATTCAAGTGATTGGATCAACAAATGCATGGCCATGCTTGGGTTAAGTGTTAACACATGAGTTGAACCAAATATTGTGTGGCAAGGGTATAACAAGTATGTGTTTGCAGTGGTTCGTCTGATATGATCTTTGCGTGTGTGTAGGAGTTGTCACACCTGTTGACGGTCCTTAATTACTAAATTTAACCATCAACTAAACATGGAAAAGGATCAATATGCACCAAGCATCTAGAATTAAGGTTTTATCTGACAGAATTCCACGAGCTTTGGTGTTTGTCTATTTCTGCAGGGGGTTATCAGAAAATATGGAGAGAAGGCCCACATGTTAGGTTTACAACGAGATAATTACGTGCCGCGCAATTTTCCTTAATCTAGAAGAGTCCAGAAGCCACGGGAACGAACAGGAGGCTAATCGGGCCCGGGGGCAGGGCGCCCGCCCTCCCCCCTTGGGCGCCCGCCCTGCTCTGGTGGCCAATCAGAGCATGTCTCCTGGATCGTGCTCCACCACCTCTAATCTTCAAGAATAACTGTGCAATTTATGTCGGTTTGATCTGACGACCCAAATTCATCTGAGGGGGCTATATAAGCAAGGCCTCTCCACCCCATGGTAGGAGGAGAAATCATTATCAGAGGAAGCCATCAAAGTTAGTGTTTAGAACTTCTCTCCCACAGAGAATTAGAATTAGCTACTCCCTAATCCTTCAAGTTCTATAGGATTGATTAGATAGAATTAAAGTAGAGCCTAGCGCTCTGGATTCAGATCTTCATCAATAAAGATTGGTATTATTTCATATCTTTCTCTACTACTTTATTCTAATTGCATTATGTCTCTATTTATTATGTTCTTAGTTTGCTCTAGTTCTATATTTGATATAGTTATGATTGATAATGAGTTTATGTATAAGTTTGCAAAGCGCTTAGCTCTTGACGCGCGGGAGTTAAGTGGTAGATCACATGTGGGCGTGGTGCTTAGATGTTATTTTCCTGCAAATATATCCTATTGGCCGGGTCGTGTGGTAGTTCGCGATGGTGACAGGTTCATTGATTCTTATATAGTCCACCCTCCGTTGATAGGACAGACAGAATTTGTATTGCGGATTAAGTCTTGCTATGTTCTGATTTACTTAGCAATGTTCCTTATACATGAATGAAGAGTCTTTTATGCTATATATGATCTTGTAGATAATTAGAGTAGATTGTGACTTAGTAGGTGTTGACACTAGCTAACACCACTTGAATATCAGGTTGTCATCCCCAGCATGGTGCCAGAGTGTACAAAGGTATTTATAAATGTAAAGGCTCTCTAGAAAATAATCTATTCTATCCACAAGCGCACAGATAAAACACCTCATTGTAGCATTTCACCAGGATAAGTATTCCAGGTATTGTTATTTATAATTTTACTTAAGAGAACAAAAGGGATGAAATTAAAATAAGGACAAAATCTATCAAGGCATAGACTAGAGATAAACTTGCAAGAACATGATTATTAATGAGAAACTCGTCACACAGTCACTTACTTTGACAGGGGGTAAACCATAAAGATAATGATAATGAATTATAAGTTCAAGGGTAAATAACACAGCGATTAGAAAATAGACTACTCGTCATATATGTAGGTGACGTCGGATTAGCTAGAGAATGGATCCTAAGTTATCTACTATCTACTAAGTCATAATCTACTCTAGTTATCTACAAGATCATATATAGCATAAAAGACTCTTCATTCATGTATAAGGAATATTGCTAAAGTAAATCAGAACATCGTAAGACTTACTCCGCAATACAAGTTCTGTCTGTCCTATCAACGGAGGGTGGACTATATAAGAATCAACGAAGTTGTCACTATCGCGAACTACCACACGACCCAGCCAATAGGATACATTTGCAGGTAAATAACATCTAAGCACCACGCCCACATGTGATCTACCACTTAACTCCCTCGCGTCGAAAGCTAAGCGCTTTGCAAACTTATACATAAACCCATTATCAATCATAACTATATCAAATATAGAACTAGAGCAAACTAAGAGCATAATAAACAGAGACATAATGCAATTAGAACAAAGTATTAGAGAAAGATATGAATAATACCAATCTTTATTACCGAAGATCCGAATCCAGAGCGTAGTGCTCTACTTCTCTAATTGCTATCTAATCAAACCTCTAAACTTGAAGGATTAGGGAGTAGCTAATTCTAATTCTTTGTGGGAGAGAAGCTCTAAACCCTAACTTTGATGGCTACCTCTGATAATGATTTCTTCTCTTCTCTTCTCTTCCCAGGGGTGGAGAGGCCTTGGTTATATAGTCCTTTCAAGTGAATTTGGGCCGTCAGATCAAACCGACCTTGATTGCATGGTTTAGATTCATCCTTTAGGTCGGTGGAGCTTGGTCCCCGAAAAGATTTCTGATTGGACTCCTAGCCAGGGCGGGCGCCCAAGGGGGGTGGGCGGGCGCCCTGCCCTCGAGCCCGTTCGGTCTCTCGTTCGTTCCCGTGGCTTCTAGACTCTTCTAGATTGAGGAAAATTACGCGGCACGTAATTATCTCGTTGTAAACATGACATGTGGGCCTTCTCTCCATATTCTCTAATGACCCCCTGCAGAAATAGATAAATACCAAAGCTCATGGAATTCTGTCAGATAAAACCCTAATTCTAGATGTTTGGTGCATATTGATCCTTTTCCATGTTTATTTGATTGTTAATTTTAGTACTTAAGGACCGTCAACAGTAGGTGGTAGATACTTAGAATCCATTCTCTAGCTAATCTGACGTCACCTTACATATATGAGGAGTAGTCGATTTTCTAATCGCTGTGTTATTTACCCATGAGCTTATATTTCATTATCATATTATTATGGCTTACCCCCTGCCAAAGCAAGTGACTGTGTGATGAGTTCCTCATTAGTAATCATGTTCTTGCAAGTTTATCTCTAGTCTATGCTTTGATAGATTTTATCCCTGCTTTCACTTTCACCGTTCTCTTAAGCAAAAATATAAATAACGATACCTGGAATACTTTCTTGGTGAAATGCTACAATGAGGTATTTTATCTGTGCGCTTGTGGATAGAATAGATTATTTTCTAGAGAGCCATTACATTCATAAATACCTTTGTACACTCTGGCATCATGCTGGGGATGACAACCTAGTATCTAAGTGGTGTTAGTAAGTGTCAACAAGCATTTCTGGCGCCGTTGCCGGGGAATGGTAAGGAAAATCAGGAAGTCAGTCAAGGTTATTTACATAAAATATTAGACTAGACTATGGAGAAATAATTGCATAAACAACTACTAAATGAGAAATCATAACAAGGCACCTCTGCTTTGGCAGGTTCACCCTATTGTTTTTCTATGTTTATATTTTTATACAGGGTATATCAGGATTGACTTTGGTACATTCAACTCTTCATCATCAGAACCAAAGCAATCAAGAAAGAAAGAAGAAGCTACCTACCAATTGTTGAAGCTATGGCACAAAAGACCTTGCAAGAATTCTCTGCTCCAAGTCTTGAGAACATTCCAACTGGTCCAAGATTTGCAGTAGAAGAAGGAGCACCCGAGTTCGAGCTCGAGTCAATTTGGTGGAAGCTTCACAATTCAGTGGAAAGGCACATGAAGATGCTAGTGCACACTTGCAGAATTTCTTAGAGATTGGAAGCACAATCCGCATCAACGGAGTTGACAAAGACGTCATACTGCTTCGCATTTTTCCATTCTCACTAGAAGGGAAGGCGAGGAAGTGGTTCTAGACCCATCAAGACAATATCAACAACTGGACGAACTTGTCAGATGCCTTTCTATCAATGTTTTTCCCTATAGGCAAAATAGCTGCCTTAAGAGGAAATGAATCATCTCTAAAAGATATACATAATAAAATGGATTTTCTATTAACTGCCTTTGATGAGCAAAACACTCTTAATAAAAGGGTAGAGCTTAAATTAATAAAGCTAGCTGCTGCATTGCCTGTTGCCACTAACATTGAGCAGGTAAAGAACATAACTACTAGAGGAGGGAAAGCCACAAGGGATCCCCCATACCCAAAAGAGAAACAAAGAACATCAGCACCAGTGCAACTAGCAGTGATAGAAGAAGAAAGCTCAGTTGAAGCAGAAGATCTGCTACAACCACCAAGAACTGGGAAATGAGGAAAGATTTTCACGACACCAACTATTTGCCATTTCCCAGAAGAAATAGAGGACTGCAGTCGGATGAGCAGTTTGGTAAGTTTGTAGAGGTTATTCAGAAATTATATGTCAACATACCTCTGCTTGATGCCATACAGGTACCCATATATGCAAAGTACATCAGAGATATTCTTAACAAGAAGAGACCACTGCCCACCACTTAGGTTATCAAGCTGACAGAAGAATGTAGTGCAGCCATCCTCAACAAACCACCAAGGAAGAAGAAGGATCCAGGATGTCCCACCATTGACTGCTCGATCGGAAACCAACACTTCAACAATGCACTTTGTGATCTCGAAGCAAGTGTCAGTGTGATGCCAGCATCAGTCGTTGTGTTATTTACCCATGAGCTTATATTTCATTATCATTATTATTATGGCTTACCCCCTGCCAAAGCAAGTGACTGTGTGACGAGTTCCTCATTAGTAATCATGTTCTTGCAAGATTATCTCTAGTCTATGCTTTGATAGATTTTACCCCTGTTTTCACTTTCACCATTCTCTTAAGCAAAAATATAAATAACGATATCCAGAATACTTTCCTGGTGAAATGCTACAATGAGGTATTAATCTGTGCGCTTACAGATCCCATTTGTTATTTATTTAGAAGAGCAATTGCATATTTCAATACCGCGTCTTTTATGTCATGCTGGGGATGACAACTTGGCTTAAGTGGCATGAGGGATAGGTTTGGCATTTTTTGGCGCCGTTATCAGAATTAGAAAACTAAGTCTACTTTTGGTAGTGACGTTAAGAATGCCCAACAAGCATTTTTGGCGTTGTTGCCGGGGAAGGTTGATTACTAATCAGGAATGAATATGGAATTTTGAGTTATCATTCGCATCACTAATATGATTGAGCTTATCAATTCTCTCATACAATTTTACCCCGATATTTTTCTATTTTATCTTATGCTGGGTAATGTATAAATAGAAGACATCTTCCAGAAAATTTTGTTGACAATCCCGAAGCATTATTCAGAAAAACAAGAGCCAAGCTCAAGAAAGGATCATCAACACTTCAGCACGAAGCTTCATCTATCAAGAAGATCACCGGAACTTGTCTTCAGAATTCGAAGCCATGGCGAACAAATCGATCCATGAGTTCACAGCTCCCACTACGGACAACATCCGCACTGGACCTGCGGCAGAGATCGATGGCAACTTTGAGCTCAAGCCTGGACTTATCAACATGGTGCAATCCAACCAGTTCTGTGGGAAGGCACACAAAGATGCTAGTGCTCATCTCCAACACTTCCTGGAGATTTGCAGCACATTCACCATATCAGGAGTCCCCAGAGATGCTATACTACTTCGCCTCTTCCCATTCTCACTGTTAGGGAGAGCGAAGCAGTGGTTTTACGCTACAAAGGAGAAGAATACTACGTGGGCACTCTGCTCCACCAACTTTCTGGCTAAGTTCTTTCCCATGGGCAAGACCAATGCTCTCCGTGGGAAGATTACAAGTTTTCAGCAACAACATGACGAATCCGTTCCACAAGCATGGGAGCGCTTCCAAGACTACATCCTAGAATGTCCCCATCATGGAATGGAGAGCTGGCTACTGATGCAGACATTTTATCATGGGCTCGGCAACAGTACTCGAGAAACCATGGATGCTGCAGCCGGAGGAGCGTTCCTATCACTCACCATATCACAAGCCACAACTCTTGTGGAGAAGATGGCGTCCAACCAAGGCTTGAACGAAGAAAGGACCCAAACACGCAAGAAAGGTGGAAGTATGCATCAGCTCAAGGAGGTAGACATGTTGTCTGCTAAGCTAGACCTGCTCATGAAGAAGCTCGATGATAGAGCTGGAGATAAGAAAGAAGTTATGCACATCTACGTCTCTCACATGACTTGTGAGGAGTGTGGAGATACTGGACACTCAAGCAATCACTGCCCTGAGATGCTTGAGGATGTGAACTACATCAACAATAACAACAACAACTACTACAACCGTCCTCAATAAAATCAAGGTTTGAATCAACAGAGGCCTAACTACTCAGGTAATTATCAAGGTAACAATTCTTACAACAATAATAATAATTTTCACCTCTGAGAGAGTTAGTGTCTAATCAAGGAAAGCTAATGGATAACCTATCTAAGAAATTGGCATCTAATGATAAAATGCTAGAAAATATAAATAATAGAATGGATAATTTCTCTACTGCCATCAAGAATCAAATTAGCTTTAATAAAATGATTGAATCTCAGTTAAATCAAATAGCTGCTGCTGTTCCTGCTACTAACCCCGGTATACCATCACAACCGGAAGGATTAGAATGTGCATATCTTGTAGACATGTTTGATACAGGTAACTACTGGAGTAACCCAGTTGCGGAAGTTACTACTGGCCTTCTACCGGTCAAGAGAGGCGATCCAGGACACCCCGTCATCCTGATCTCCATTGGCATGGTGGACTTCCCAGAAGCACTCTGCGATTTTGGCTCCAACGTCAACATTATGCCCAGGGTAATCTATGAAAAATTCTTTACATATCCTTTATTAGAAACAACCATGTGTTTGCAGTTTGCAGATCAGACGATAAGTTTTCCAAAAGGAATATTGAAGAACCTCTGTGTTGGAGTTGGTACCTTGTACGCCCCAGCAGACTTCGTGGTGATAGAAACCGATAATGATGAGAGGGCACCCATCATTTTAGGGAGGCCATTCTTAAACACCTCGGGAGCTGTCATCTACGCTAGTGCTGCCAAGATCAGTTTCTACATCAAAGGGAGGAAGGAGACGTTTTCCTTCAAGAACAAGACTACACAAATCCCAGAGCAATCTTGACATGAATCAAGGAAGAGGACCAACAGGAGGAACAGGAACAAGCAAGTGTGGACCGAGTCAGCTAAGATGGTCACTGCAGTTTATGAAGGACAAGATCATCAACTTAAGTCACCGTTTCTGACCAAGAAGGACAACCCAGGAATGCTAAGCATCTATTGCTCCATAAATGGATACAACTTCTACAAGACGACTTGCGACACCGGATTGGGCGTCAATATAATGGCCGCAGTCACCTATCGGCTCTTGTTCAGAACCATGCCCCTAAAACCAACATACATTCAGCTCCAGATGGCAGATCAGACATTTCTAGAGGTTAAAGGTATAGTAACTGATGTCCCTGTCAAAATAGACGATCATTTTGTCTATACAGACTTTCAGGTTATTGACATGGAAGAAGATGAATACGATCCACCCATCATCCTTGGAAGACCGTTCCTCAGCACCGTTAAAGCAATCATTTATATTGGAACTGGAGAAGTCCATATGCACTTCCCCTCAGAGAAGGTACGCCGCTATTTTACTGACCCTAACTATATCGTTGAAGACTCTAAGCAGGTCAGGACAAGAAGAAGACGCAACCGCAACCAGAAGAGGGAAATCATCAAGGACGGATGGGCAGACTATGAAGGAGAAGTGATACGGTCTGAAGACATACAGCTTGAACAAGACTATCCTGAGGAGACCGTAGCACCGAGTCAGGTGTGGAGAGAGAAGATAACTATACATGAAGAAGAGGCGCCGCCGGAAGCACCGACTACGCCACCCAACGAATCCCAGGATGACTGAGAAAACGGAGAGTCCCGTTCGGAGGACTTAAAAACAGTGAACACCTTGCCAAGAGGTAACCTTCGTAGTTATCCTTTCCCTTTCAATAGTTTACTTAGTTAATTATGTTCATACTATCCTAAAAAGAAAATAAAAATGATAAAAAATAGTAAGCCCCTTGTGAGTATACGAGTGGCATAAAACCCATAAGTACATTCACTGTGGTAGCATAAAAATAAAATAAATATTTCTTTTTTGCTTTATAAAACGAAAATATAAAAATGTGAGTAACATTTCTTGAGGAGGCTCAACATGATAAAGGCTAAATATTTATGCTAACACCTAATCAGTTCCACAAAGCTTTGTTGTCTATTTGAGCTCCACAGAATTTAAGAATCAAGAAAACTAGTAGACGGAGGACATTCTAATTGCTGTCAGGATACTGCCAACTTTCAAATACACCTCTACCACCTGCTAGCTACATCAGAAAAAATTACGTCAAAATTAAGCTTGGGGGAGAGTACCCTCATTTATCTCGCTAAGTATTTCTATCTATCTTTATACTTATACTTATATAAATATACATAACCAGGAAAAAACCAAATAAAGATTTTATGCTTATATATATATATATATCTTTTGCTTAGTGTGTTTAATAAATAAATAAAGTGGCTATGCTAAACTGAATCTTAATAATAAAACTCTAGTATGGATATGATGAATAGTTGCTCTGCCTAATTTTATTTGAGTTTTCGCTCTAGTTTAGACATAACTGTTATAATTTAAAGCTTGCTCTAAACCTGAACTTGTGGGTGTTGACGGTCCTTAAGTACTAAATATAATTATCATATAAATAAAGAAAAGGATCCAAATACAACCAACACCCAGACTTAGGGTTTTATCTGACAGAATTCCACGAGTTTTGGTGTTTGTCTATTTCTGCAGGGGGTTATCAGAAAATATGAAGGAAAGGCCCACACGTCAGGTTTACATAGAGATATTAACATGCCACACAATTTTCTATCATCTAAAAGACTCCAGAAGCCACGGGAACAAAGCAGAAGCCGAGAGGGCTCAGGGATAGGGCGCCCGCCCACCTATTTCGGCCAATCACATTCAACCTCGCGGATTATGCTCCACCGACCTAAACGATCAAGAATAACCGTTCAATCAATGTCGGTTTGATCCGACGGCCCAGGTTCACTTGAGGGGACTATATAAGCAGACCCCCTGGCCCCTAGAGGAGGCACCCCCTTGATAATTATTCATTATTCTTAGACAGAGCAAAAGCTAGGGTTTGGAGATGAGAGCTCTCCTCTCATCTCTAAACTAGAGTAGATCTAGATAGTAGCAAGATGGAGAGCGAAGGAGGATTAGAGGAGAGGCTGGCCTGTCGATTCTTCCTCCGGTTGTACTTCGTCATGATCAAGCTCTAATCAAGCTTGCTCATGGGATGACTCTAGTAATCTACTTCTAATTCATTATGCAATTACTAATCATGTATGTTCTGGTTCACAACTCTTTTGAGTACTTTAATCTATAGGACACTATAGGTGAGAGTTGTAGTATAGGTGTAAGTGTGGTGCTTAGACCTAGATTACTTGTGGATATCCCCTGTCTAGCTGGATCGTGTGGTAGGCCGCGTAAGTGACAGCTATGTTGGTCCTCTGTAGTCCACCTCCCGTTAGCAGGACTGGTAGGGTTTATCGGCCTATGGATAAGTATCCTTTGTGGTGTATTCTTATCACGTGGTTCGTCCCAGACTTAGACATACCCCTTTGAAGTAGAGAAACCATAGTTATTCTCTCTATTCTGCTACCATCGCCCATATACTAGATTGCTCTACTCTCTATTCCCATATTATCACCCATTGTTATCTTACCTTTAATATTGTTCTTATTCAATTCTACCATTTTTCCTATTTACACCCACTTATCTATCTTGGTTAAGTTAGAACGTAGTTGGTTCTCCCGTTTCCCTGTGGATACGATAAACCTTTAACCGGGTAAAAGCTTCAACGGTATCCGTGCGCTTGCGGATTATCTGTGTGCATATAAATACCATAGTACACTCTAGTGCCATGCTGGGGATGACAACCTAGTATTCAAGTGGTGTTAGCAAGTGTCAACAAGCATTTTTGGCGCCGTTGCCGGGGAGACGGTTGCTGAGTTGACTACGAACTAGCTTAATCATTTTCTAAAAAATAAATAAATAAATATATATACTTTTCCTTTTATCTTTTGCCTTATCTCTGCTATTCTTTCTTCTTATCTAATCCTTGATCTCCGGTCTATCATGAATTCAAACATGTCTATCTATGAATTTCATAGACCTAAGGGCACACATCTCGAACCACCAAAATCTTCAAAGCCTATCATAGCATCTAGTTTTGAGATAGACCCCGAATACATAGAATTTGTTCAAAAACAACCTTTCTCAGGAGAAGGTGAGGAAAACCCATACACACACACACACACCTAAGAGAGTTTTATCGAGTCTGTGACCTCCTTCGCATAGAAGGCATGTCCGATGAGACCCTTAAATGGAAGCTCTTTCCGTTCTCTTTAACGGGAAAACCTAGACATTGGTATAAACTCAAAGTAGGGAGTGTTCATGGAGATTGGAAGGAGCTACACAATAGTTTTCTCTCTAGGTATTTTCCAATCTCCAAAGTGGCTGAACTTCGGCGTGAGATTATTTCTTTTAGACAACTGGAAAAAGAATCTCTTGGCAAATCATGGGACCGCTTTATTAACCTTACTCTCACTGGCCCAAAGCTTTCTATTCCAGAAGAAGTTCTTCTAATTCACTTTTTTGAGGGCCATAGTAGGAAAAATAAGCAAACCCTTCATGCGGCCTCTGGAGGATCTTTCCACCACCTATCCGCTAGTGAAGCTTGAAATTTAATTGATTTAATGAGCGGAAAGTCTCCTAGCTTTTATATCCCTGAGAAAGAGATAGAACCAGTTCGTAGACAAGAAGAAGAAGTTTCGATAGCCAGATCACAACCACTTCAATCCCAAACTTTAGCTATCGATCCTAAACCATCAATACCCCAAAATTCTTCAAGGGAGGAAGGAATTCTGACCTTAAATCTTTTAGATACTGATGGTTTAGACTTCTGGTTCTATAAGAGACTTTCAAGCAGGGATAATTCAAATCCTTGCAATAGTGCTTCTCTTAGAGAATGTCCTGGTTCGTGTTATGAAGAAGTCGAGGATAACATATCAAGTGAAGGAGAGCTAAGCCATATAGAAGATTCTAACACCTCCCCTTTCCTGATCACAAGTTCTAAATGGCTAGAATGTGTAGAATGGATGGATAAGGAAGAAGCCTTAATGGATTCTGACTTTGGCTCAACTTCAAATGGTGAGTTCTTGACTCCCTTTGAAGATGAGATTCAACCAGCTACAGAAGAGGACATAGGTGAGACCAATCCAGGAGAAACTCCGAACATTCAGATTGGAGACGATGATAACATTAATGAGCATGGAATTTATTTCATAGCCACTTCATTTACTCCATGCTCATATGTAACATCTTCCCAATCTATTGGTCTCTCTAACATCACCACATTTGAGATCTCCAACCCCCTCTTCCTTTCTATTTATAAGAACTTTAAAAGGGCGGTTGTCGAAGCATATGTCTATAATAAATATTGCAGATCTCGTCGAGTTGATCTTGATATAGGTCAGCGTTGGAAGGGAAACCACTTCGCCGACGTAAATTGATGGTTTCCCAAGGACAAGCTTAGTGTCCTAAAATAAGCACTAATCAGAGCGTAACATGAGCTTTTAATTATTTACAACATTACCTTGTGTATTGAGCATATCAGGATAATTGTAAAAATATTCCTTTGGGTACTCTTGTCACTAATCTTTCCAGGATTGGAGCAAGAAGATTGGATGAATGACAAGCACAAGGTATGTCCAACCAATCATCATACAACATTGAATTAAATCCAAACTTGAATTTTGCAAAATTCAAGCTTGGGGGAGTACTTTACATAAAAACATCCTTTGCCATGTTGCTATGTTGGTTGTCCCTACCTTTGAGACATGCTCAATTTGTTAAATACTAATCACACTACTTCATCTCCACTTGAGTAGATCTCTATAAATGCCATCACGCTACCTTTGTTTATCCTAGTAAGTGTTAGTTTGGAAGTACTACACATACTTCTATTGGCTTTTAAATTAAGCATGGTGCTTAGGTAAAACAACCTTCTTTAATCTGATTAGACATGGAGTCTAGTTCGGTTATTGAACTAAAAACTGCTTGTGTAGACATTGGTATATTTTGTCAGACTAACCCCTGCAGAAATACTTTCAATATCAATTTGGGAAGTCCTGAGATAAACTCACATCGGAGATGAAGAGAGAGACACATGAAGTTTAACAATTTGCACAAGAAGGACATAGCTCATTCATCATAGAGAGATGATCCATGGAAGGAGACAAAGTACATAAACAAGATACACAACTACTACGAATGGGAAGCTTCCACAAGGTGAGATGGTACCATCACTCTTCAATTAAGGTAACGTCTTAAGATATGTGACTATCACTTTTATAAGCTTCTCCTTAGTTCTGGCGTTCGTATGAATAAAAGAGACAAACATGTATGATTTATAACTCCAAATTAACCAACCCAACTGATTCAACATGTTTAGTCCTTTAATCTTTGTTCCTAGTACTACCTCCATGATCCCACACTCCTAATCATATGAGCTACAATGTTGCACATTCAACCTTTGGCAAGATATAAAGAAAAAGACATATACATAGATAGATTATCTTTCCATAAGGTTGAGCGATCTGATCTGACAAATGTTTTAAATGCTACACTCATGAACTTATCATCCATCAACTTTGTCTTGCTCACTATGCTTAAGGTTAGAGAAGAATAAATATACTTTTGGTTCTGTTGGTGTTTTCCACCAACAGGACCCATGCACTTGATCTCTGCCTTGTCTCTATGAGCAGGTACACTTCGAGCAAAATATGGAGGAGTTTTACAACTCCCAGACTCTACCAAGTGAAGGACTTGGATCTATGAGCACAAACACACTGAGCAAGATACTGCCAACACCGCACTTTGAACTGCTGGATAAACGAAGAACATGGGTGACACCGTATCAAGAGGTGCAGATGTCAAGGTCCGCACCTGAATCAAATGACGCACCTAAAGAATGAACACGGTGAGAAGTCTTGTCCAGAAGACTTAAAACATTGGATCCTTGTCGGAAGGTAAAATCGGTATTTATCCATATTTATCTTTTCTGCATTCCTTTTCCTTTTTATTCCATCACTTGCATTAGCATCTTTACTTTTCCACATTAGCATTCAAAAAGAAAACAAAAAAATATTTGTTCATTGCACTGCATCATAAAATCTAAAGCCCCATGAGAGTAGACTTGTGGTTTAAAACCCATAGGTATATTGACTGTGGTGGCATAAAATAAATATGTTTTCATCTTGCAATAAAAATATAAAAATAAATTTATGATCCTACCAAAGAGAGTAACATTTATTGAGGATGCTCAACATGATAAAGGCTAGATATTTATGCTAACACTTAACCAGTTCCACAAAGCTTTGTTGTCTATTTGAGCTCCACAGAATTCAAGGATCAAAGAAGACTAGCAAACAGAGGACATCCTAATCACTGTCAGGGTGCTGTCGACATTCAAATATACCTCCGCCACCTGCTAGCTACATCAGAAGAAATTACGTCAAAATCCAGCTTAGGGGAGAGCACCCCCATTTATCCTGCTAAGTGTTTCTACTCGCGTTTATACTTTACTCAAATAATAAAAAGATGCATAACAATAAAAACCCAAATAAAGATTTTATGCTTATATATATATATGCTTAGTTTGCTAAATAAATAAATAAATAAAGTTTGCTGTGAACCCTCATGATAAGCTCTCACATAGAAATGATGAATTGTTGCTCTGCCATGACTAGTTCTCAAAATTGAAATCTCTCTCAAGTTTAGGTATGACTGTTATGAATTAAGATTTTCTCTAAAACCTGAACTTGTGGGAAGAGTACTTGATCTAAAGTCTAAGTCGTTAACGGATACGATATGGGATGGTTGAGCTGCTATTTATCTGTTCCTAGAGATGCTAGAATTCGGGAGAATTTTATCGTTGAAAATCTTTAAAATGTTGCATGATGAGTTCCTGTATGATGAGAGTTGAAAATCCCACCACAGCCATATATACATGCTTATTAGACTATGAACCGTACATTTACTTTTTATTGCTTATGAGCATTGAGTGTGGTCAAGCTGTGTAGACCCTTAGGAGCTTGTCATGCGGTTAAAATCAAGATTCACTTGCACGTTCACTCATACATGTTGCTTCTACTCCGAAAGTACGTATCCACATACATCCACTCCTTTCCATCTCCAGATTCACCCAAAATTATTCTACTCCTATCCAGGAGAGAATAGCCAAAAACATTATTCTATCCCTATTATTCCCTGTGAAATAAATGCTCTTGATATTTTGGTTACTACCACTTGCTACATTATTCTAGGAGGGTGAGTGCTCTGAAAAAAAAAGAAAAAATATGAGGAAATAAAAAGAGGCAAGTGCCTGAAACCTCGAAAAAAAGTGAGACGAGAGGTAAAAATGGACAAGTGTTCGATAGTAGAATTAGGGGTACAAGATACCCACCTGAGAGAAAAGAAAAAAAAATATAGAGCATCTCATTCCCCCCTCAAAAAGCATCAAAGTGCAAGAAAGGTATGTATCCCCTCAAAAGAGCAAAAGTAGAATTAGACTTTCACCATTGTTTTCACCATTATCACCATCATCACCATACACCATTCTTTCGCCACACATGCACATCTTGATTTGACTTATTGACTTGTTTCTCCGGATCCATGGTTTGACTATGCAATAAATGTCTTGTAAGTATGTATTAGCTGTCTCCCACCTATGAGCTCCAGATATCAAAACCTTATTAGAGTAGGGTGAGAGAGAAGGCAATGTTACTATGCCTCATACCACAAAACCACATACTTTGAGAGAAGGCATATATCATCACTGCCTTGGGAAGGATCCAGAAATACCACAAAAGAGAGATTTGAGAGAGAGTCAGACAAGGAATCTCTGAGTTTTATTTGAAAATCTACAAAAACTCCAGAGCTATAGTTGATCAAAGAACAAGAGACATGGTGCTTAACTTGACCGTTCTATCTTTTAGCTGCTCAAGACACAAGTGACGGTTGCAAGCCCCATGGTGGAAAGTAATATGAGTAAGTTTAAATCTTAAAAGTTTACCCTAACCTAGAGATAAGATCTTGTTTAAACGCATGTGTACCTTTAAGGCATAAAACCACTGCAGAAACTTTTGAGTCCATCCTTGCTCAGGGACGAGCAAGAGGTAAGCTTGGGGGAGTTGTTGACGGTCCTTAAGTACTAAATATAATTATCATATAAATAAAGAAAAGGATCCAAATGCAACCAACACCCAGACTTAGGGTTTTATCTGACAGAATTCCACGAGTTTTGGTGTTTGTCTATTTCTGTAGGGGGTTATCAGGAGATATGAAGGAAAGGCCCACACGTCGGGTTTACATAGAGATATTAACGTGCCGCACAATTTTCTATCATCTAGAAGACTCCAAAAGCCACGGGAACAAAGCGGAAGCCGAGAGGGCTCAGGGACAGGGCGCCCGCCCAAGTCCGTAGGGCGCCCGCCCACCTATTTTGGCCAATCACGTTCAACCTCGCGGATTATGCTCCACCAACCTAAAGGATCAAGAATAACCGTTCAATCAATGCCGGTTTGATCCGACGGCCCAGGTTCACTTGAGGGGACTATATAAGCAGACCCCCTGGCCCCTAGAGGAGGCACCCCCTTGATCATTATTCATTATTCTTAGACAGAGCAAAAGCTAGGGTTTGGAGATGAGAGCTCTCCTCTCATCTCTAAACTAGAGTAGATCTAGATAGTAGCAAGATGGAGAGCGAAGGAGGATTAGAGGAGAGGCTGGCCTGTCGGTTCTTCCTCTGGTTGTACTTCGTCATGATCAAGCTCTAATCAAGCTTGCTCATGGGATGACTCTGGTAATCTACTTCTAATTCATTATGCAATTACTAATCATGTATGTTCTGGTTCACAACTCTTTTGAGTACTTTAATCTATAGGACGCTATAGGTGAGAGTTGTAGTATAGGTGTAAACGTGGTGCTTAGACCTAGATTACTTGTGGATATCCCCTGTCTAGCTGGATCGTGTGGTAGGCCGCGTAAGTGACAGCTATGTTGGTCCTCTGTAGTCCACCTCCCATTAGCAGGACTGGTAGGGTTTATCGGCCTATGGATAAGTATCCTTTGTGGTGTATTCTTATCACGTGGTTCGTCCCAGACTTAGACATACCCCTTTGAAGTAGAGAAACCATAGTTATTCTCTCTATTCTGCTACCATCGCCCATATACTAGATTGCTCTACTCTCTATTTCCATATTATCACCCATTGTTATCTTACCTTTAATATTGTTCTTATTCAATTCTACCATCTTTCCTATTTACACCCACTTATCTATCTTGGTTAAGTTAGAACGTAGTTGGTTCTCCCGTTTCCCTATGGATACGATAAAACCTTTAACCGGGTAAAAGCTTCAACGGTATCCGTGCGCTTGCAAATTATCTGTGTGCGTATAAATACCATAGTACACTCTAGTGCCATGCTGGGGATGACAACCTAGTATTCAAGTGGTGTTAGCAAGTGTCAACAGTGGGAAGAGAACTTGATCTGAAGTCTAAGTTGTTAACGGGTATGATATGGGAAGGTTGAGCTGCTGTTTATCTGTTCCTAGAGATGCTAGAATTCTGGAGAATTTTATCTTTTAAAATCTTTAAAATAGTACATGATGAGTTCCTGTATGATGAGAGTTTAAATTCCTACCACTGCCATATATACATGCTTGCTAGACTTTGAGCCGCACATTTACTTTTTACTGCTTATGAGCATTGAGTGTGGTCAAGCTGTGTAGACCCTTAGGAGCTTGTCATGTGGTTAAAATCAAGATTCACTTGCACATTCACTCACACATGCTGCTTCTACTCTGGAAGTACGAATCCACATATATCCACTCATTTCCATCTCCAGAACCACCCGAAAATATTCTACTCCTAATCCGGGAGAGAATAGCCAAAAACATTTCTGTTTTCCCCTGTGAAATAAATGCTCAACTTATCTTGGTTACTACCACTTGCTATATTATTTCATGAGACGTGTGCTCTAAAAAAAGAGAGAAGATACGAGGAAATAAAAAGGGGCAAGTGCCCGGAACCTCGAAAGAAAAAAAAGAGTGAAATGAGAGGTAAAAATGGACAAGTGTCTGACAGTAGAATTAGGGGTACGAAATACCCACCTGAGAGGAAAGAAAAAGAAGAGCATCTCATTCTCCTCAAAAGTTTCAAAGAGCAAGAAAGGTATGTATCCACTCAAAATAGCACAAGTAGAATTAGACTTTCACCATTGTTATCACCATCATCACCATACATCATTCATTCGCCACACATGCACATCTTGATTTGACTTATTGACTTGTTACTTTGGATCCATGGTTTGACTATACAATAAATGTCTTGTGAGTATGTATACTTTATCTCCCACCTATGAGCTCCAGATATTAAAGCCTTATTAGAATAGGATGAGAGAGAAGGTAATGTTACTATGCTTCATACCACAAATACAACATATTTTGAGAGAAGGCATATACCATCACTGCCTTGGTAAGGATCCAGAAATACCATAAAAGAGAGATTTGAGAGAGTCATACAAGGAATCTCTAAGTTTTATTTGAAGATCTGCAAAAACTCTAGAGCTATAGCTGATCAAAGATAAGAGACATGGCACTTGATTAGACCGTTCTATCTTTTAACTACTCAAGACAGAAGTGACGGTTACAAGTCCCATGGTGAAAGGTAAAATGAATAAGTTTTAAGTCTTGACGGTTTACTCTAACTCAGAGATGAGATCTTGTTTAAAAGCATGTGTACCGTCAACTTTTAAAGGCATTACAACAACTTCTGATCCATCGCTGAGATTATCCTTGCTCAGGGACGAGCAAGAGGTAAGCTTGGGGGTGTTTGTTGACGGTCCTTAAGTATCAAATTTAATTATCAAATAAACAAAGAAAAGGATCCAAATGCAACCGACATCTAGACTTAGGGTTTTATCTGACAGAATTCCACGACTTTTGATGTTTGTCTATTTCTGCAGGGGGTTATCAGAAAATACGGAAGAAAGGCCCACACGTCGGGATTACATAGAGATATTAACGTGCCGTGCAATTTTCTATCCTCTAGAAGACTCCAGAAGCCACGGGAACGAAGCGGAGGCAGAACGGGGCCTGGCCCAGGGCGCCCGCCCCCCTTTGGTGCCCAATCAGAGTCCTCTTCGGGGATCATGCTCCACCGACCGAAAGGATCAAGGATAACCGTTCAATCAATGTCGGTTTGATCCGACGGCCCATATTCACTTGGAAGGACTATATAACCAGACCCCCTAGCCCCTGGAGGAGAGCACCTCTCAACCCTAATTCATTATTCATCAGGGAGAAGAAGCCTCTGATCAAGCTCTAGAGCCACCACATCAATTAGATCTCTAGTTTAGCATAGCTATATAGGATTAGAACTAGAAGGAGTCAATCTTCGATTGGTTTTCGGATCTGTCAAGAGGATTCTTGGTAATTCTCTATTGTTCTTCAATTGTTCATCTTTGTTCTTCGATATTATGAATATGACTTTGTTCTACTTCAATATATTGGTTATGACTTTGCTCTACTTGTTTATATTCGTAATTATATTGTTCTTAGTTTATCATAGTTATATACTTGGCTTAGTTAGATTGGAATTATATACATGTTTAGGATCGTATAGCGTTTATCCATCGGATCCATGGGTAAATGATAGATATTGTGTAGGCGTGGTGCTTATACCGTATTTATCTGCGATTGTACCCTATATGCCAGATCGTGGGGTAGTTCGTGGTAGTGACAGCTCCATTGATTCTTATATAGTCCCCCTCTCGTGTATAGGGCTGGCAGAGCAACATTATTACAGGGGAGTGATTGCGATGTTTCTCATATTCCTTGATAATATCACTATGCATGGGCGTAGTCCTGTCTCACAATGATTGCTAAGTATACTTGCACTAACTATGATATGCTAGACTGTATAGTTAAGAATAACTTAGGAAATATTCTTGTAGTTCATTCTAATTCCATGCTAATGACTTGCTAGAATATCTAATTGAGGTGCTTATCATATTTATATGTGGCTAAGTTATGCTGATCAGATTAATTATCTTTGTCACTATTCATTACTTTATATATCTTTTATGTGACACTTATCCCTGTATGAAAGAGATAGATAAATGTTCTCAATTATTCATGCAATGATAGATACTCAATTCTATATTCCATTCTATAATCAACATTGATGTTTAGCAATCCCTTCCCAGTGGTAAAAATATAAATAACAATATCTGGAATACTTCTCGGTTAAAATGCTACATCGGTATTAATCTGTGCGCTTGCAGATCCCATTTGTTATTTATTTAGAAGAGCAATTGCATATTTCAATACCGCGTCTTTTATGTCATGCTGGGGATGACAACTTGGCTTAAGTGGCATGAGGGATAGGTTTGACATTTTTTGGCGCCGTTATCAGAATTAGAAAACTAAGTCTACTTTTGGTAGTGACGTTAAGAATGCCCAACACGGCCATCCTCAACAAACCACCAAGGAAGAAGAAGGATCCAGGATGTCCCACCATTGATTGCTCGATCGGAAACCAACACTTCAACAATGCACTTTGTGATCTCGGAGCAAGTGTTAGTGTTATGCCAACATCAGTCTACAAGAAGCTTGAGCATACGACCCTCGAACCAACATCAATGTGCCTGCAACTAGCAGATCAAACAGTTCGACACCCAATGGGCATCGCCGAAAACATCCCAGTCAAGATAAGAGATTTCCTTGTGCGAGTAGACTACATGGTACTGGACATGAGTCCCGACTCAAAAGTGTCCATTATCCTTGGAAGGCTATTTCTGAGCACTGCCAATGCCCACATTGATGTCGGAAAGGGAGAAATCAAATTCAACATAAACGGACAAGAAGAACACTTCACATTCAAGCCCAGACCAGAGAGAGACTCTACAGTGAAGGAAGTTCATGAAGAAGAACCACTGGAGACACCATCTCCGGAGAAAGGTAATTCAGAAGATTAAAAGATGTAGAGGTCTAGCTTGGGGGACCTAAAAATCCCAAATCCTTGCCGGGACGTAAATCAGTATTTATCCACATTGTTTAAATTCTTACATAATTAATTCTTGCATTAGTCATATTTATTCATACCATTATTATAATAATCAAAAGCCCCATACAAATAATATTTATGGTGTGTGACAACCCATATTTATTAATTATTGTGGAGGCACAAAAATATTTTCCATTCTCATTTCAATAAGTTTCAATTCTCATAGATTTTCCTGCATTATATTTAATTATAGCAACCTTCTAGAAGCATGACCCACACCCCTTGGGTCCCACATGTCATACACCACACTTCACACACATCCCACCACATTATTTGATCCACCGACATGTTTCCACTCACCAGCATTTTTCCACCGACCAACCACCACCCACTCAACATTATTCTGCGTAAGAGCTAAGCAATGGAGGGAGTGGAGAAAAGGCAGCCAGGATGGCCACCAAAAGTGGGTGCCCGCCCACCTACAGAGGGCGCCCGCCCTATCCCTCCTTCAGCCTATAAAAGGCCACCTCTTGTCTCCAACTTCTTCACACAAGCATTCCAGAAAACCACGCAAGTTTTAGTTTCCAGAGAAGGAGCTCTTGTAGTAGAGTAGGAAGGAGAGTGGAGAGAAAGAGAAGAGTGAAAGGGAGGTTGGTAGTCTTTTCGTGAGAGAGTATTCACCTAGTAAGTAGTGATCCCACTATCCAGAGCGGAAGTAAAAGTTGTTTAGGGGGAGGTGCTGCCAAAATAAAAACTTGTCTTGACGAATAACCCCTGAACTACTGACATTTCAGACAGCTCACCACTAACATTTTTCTCTCTCACATTTTCCACCAGTTGTGTTTGTGTCAACTTTTGCCGGCAGGATGATGAAGAAGGTGAAGAGCGTAGGGAAGGCCCTCAAGAACATTAGTACGAGGAGCTCATCCCAATACTCATCGCATCAGTCAGAGATGAGTGTTGACCCGACGCCCCCGCAAGCTCCATCGTGTTCATCAGATACGCGAGTCAAGGTCCTCCTCAAGACAGGAGACCTTGGACTGAAGACCCGCTGGGAGAAGGAAGTTTTCCAGCAGCTAAAGAACAAGGATTTCATTCACACCCCCACTCTTGATCCTATCCTGCTACAAGAAACAGGTATGGATACTGAATTTGACTTGATTTTCTAGATGGTGGGATGGACAAATTTTTGGGACATAACTGAGCTGGGTTCCTGTCTTCTCACTATTGAATTCCTTTGCACTTTACAATATTATGAGCGGGAATCGCTTTTCGGATGTTCAAACATGACATTATGTTGTCTTAGAGAGAACTGAGCGACCATCTCGGTTTCTCTTCAAGATGCATCCTGGACATTGACTCCGACTTGCCCAATTTTGAGAGACACCAGTTCTGGAGAGAGATATCTAGGGATGAGTTTTATAGTCAAGCCCGAACCAGCGACATGGAACACCCCACTCTTAGGATGTTCCTCAAATGGCTCGGGTACAATCTTTTCCATCGCGATGATATTAGAAAAGTAAGAGTAGGAGATTTACAACTTCTTTATGTTGCTATAACTAAAATACCCACTTCACCTGTCATTCTTTTGGTTTCTCATTGGCTTAGTATACCTAGTCTTTAGGGACCTGTCGGTTGTACTTCACTCATCACTCGTCTGGCTTCTAGTCTTCATTTGCTAGGAAACTCGTCATTGGAATTCATTGACGAGTTACGAATTTATCTTGGCTATGACACATTTAGGCAAGCTCCGATGTTGAAAAAAGAGGGGAACGTAATGTATATGTTATATGATAATAAAGGAAAGATTCGGTTACCTAACCCGAACCTTGGCCTCTATGTTGTTCAAAATTATTTGATTGAGATTGAAGTGACACCGGTAAACCAGAGAGCTCCACAGCGAGTGGCATCTGAAAGGATGACCACCCATCAAGAACGCACCTGGTATGGAGCTGATCTCGGGCTAGAAGAAGCAGCACACCTGCATTATCGCGACTACAACCCCTGAGTCCTTCGGGACCCGTGGGTTCGACATGCTCAACCACAGGAGCCAGCACAGGAGACGTGGTCGGAGGGCCAAGATCACCAGTGGGCAAACCTACCTTTTAGTACGAGCAAGTAATCCACTGATCCATATGGAGCTTCAGGGTCCAGGCCCCAGCCCCAATTTAATGCAGGACGGTACTCCGATGCCTCTTATGCTTTCACGAACGACTACTACCAAGAGGCCGGCGCCTTCTTCACCAGTACCGACAACACCCTCCTCGACATCCAGAACACGCAAGCAGAACATGGACGACTCCTGGAAGAACCGCAGAAATGGAACCAGGACCACGCCGCTGTAGTGCAAGAACTGAGGCAAGACACCACGACGATGAACGACAACATCACCACCATGATGCGATTCTAGAACATTGGGTAAGACCGACAACAACATCCACCTTAGGGAAGTTCCTCCCCGTTTTATCAAGTAAGTTTTTTTTGCTCCTCTTATTTATTCTTTTCTGTTTTAGTGTTTTATTTATCTTAAAAAACTTAGAAAACCTAATAAAAAATTTTCTTGCTTTAATTTACTGCATGAAAACAAAATAAAAAGAGTGTAGATAAGTGTGCTTTATTTATCTGCTAAGTTTTAATCTCTAGGAAAATAAAAAGATTAAAAAAAATGCATGATGGAAATGATGAACAGTTGCTCTGTTTGCTTACTTTCAAGTACCTAGCTTTTGTATTAAAGTTCTTCCATGAATTACTAAAACTAAAATTTACTATCTGTGGGAAGCATGAACCTAAAACTAAAAGTCTAGGTATGAGAAAGGCATGATATAAAGTTTGAGCTACTGTTTATCTTGTTCTTACAACATTGAGTTCTAGAGATTTATTTTGAAAACTTGCAAATCACATGATAAGTTCCTAGCATAACAAAATTCCTACCACAGCCATACTTGCTATAATATCTTGTGCTACTTATATTCACATTGAGTTTGATCGAGCTGTGTAGACCCTTAGGAGCTTTTCATGTGGTTAAATTAAGACATCTACTACACCATCCACCACCATTCATTAAAATTGCTAAAAAATATTATTATCACTCACTGTCCCAAGTGTTGTTATTCTCTCTCTTTAAAAAGATTCAATGCAGAAGAGGCTTGGGTTATGCAAAAATATGCGAGGAAATAAAAAGGGGCAAGTGCCCGGAACCTAAAAAAAAAGAAAGTAAAAGAGTGAGATGAGAGGTAAAAATGGACAAGTGTCCGGAGTAGAATTAGGGGTACAAAGATGCCCACTTGACCGGAAAAAATGGACAAGTGTCCGACAGTAGAATTAGGGGTATTCACTACCCACGTGAAAAAAAGATAGCCCATGTTCTCCCAAAGCAAAGATCAAAGAGGAGGAGAGATAACAATATAAGGAGCAATGAGAAGTAAGTTTTATTATCACTTATACATTTTTACCATCACTATCATTTACTCTACCACACATGCACATCTTAATTTAATTATATGCTGAGTTCCTTTGGATCCATGGCTTGATCAGACAACATATGAGCTATTTTTCACTCCTATGAGCTCCACTTAAGTATCCCATTAGCCATAGGTTGGTGACATCTTTGTAAGGATCCACAAATACCACATATAGAGAGACTTGAGAGAATCATAGCTGGGAACCCTGAGCTTTATTTTTGAAAACCTATGCAAAACTCCAGAACAAAGGTGAAGTATAGGCAAGAGGAATAGTGCTTGACTTAATTATTTTGTCTTTCAATTACTCAAGACTTAAGTGCAGGTACTAAGCCCCTTGACACTTCACTCTAATCTAAGAGAATTTTATACGAAAGCATGTGTGCCTGTCAGGAAACAAAACATCGAAGCAACTCCTGATCCATCTGAGTTTAGCTATTTGCTCAGGGACGAGCAAAGGGTAAGCTTGGGGGAGTTTGTTGACGGTCCTTAAGTACTAAATTTAACCATCAACTAAACATGGAAAAGGATCAATATGCACCAAGCATCTAGAATTAAGGTTTTATCTGACAGAATTCCACGAGCTTTGGTGTTTGTCTATTTCTGTAGGGGGTTATCAGAAAATATGGAGAGAAGGCCCACATGTCAGGTTTACAACGAGATAATTACGTGCCGCGCAATTTTCCTTAATCTAGAAGAGTCCAGAAGCCACGGGAACGAACAGGAGGCCGATCGGGCCCGGGGGCAGGGCGCCCGCCCTCCCCCCTTGGGCGCCCACCCTGCTCTGGTGGCCAATGAGAGCAGGTCTCCTGGATCATGCTCCACCACCTCTAATCTTTAAGAATAACCGTGCGATTTATGTCGGTTTGATCCGATGGCCCAAATTCATCTGAGGGGGCTATATAAGCAAGGCCTCTACACCCCAGGGGAGGAGGAGAAATCATTATCAGAGGAAGCCATCAAAGTTAGGGTTTAGAACTTCTCTCCCACAGAAAATTAGAATTAGCTACTCCCTAATCCTTCAAGTTCTATAGGATTGATTAGATAGAATTAGAGAAGTAGAGCCTAGCGCTCTGGATTCGGATCTTCATCAATAAAGATTGGTATTATTTCATATCTTTCTCTACTACTTTATTCTAATTACATTATGTCTCTATTTATTATGTTCTTAGTTTGCTCTAGTTCTATATTTGATATAGTTATGATTGATAATGAGCTTATGTATAAGTTTGCAAAGCGCTTAGCTCTTGACACACGGGAGTTAAGTGGTAGATCACATGTGGGCGTGGTGCTTAGATGTTATTTACCTGCAAATGTATCCTATTGGCCGAGTCGTGTGGTAGTTCGCGATGGTGACAGCTTTGTTGATTCTTATATAGTCCACCCTCCGTTGATAGGACAGGCAGAATTTGTATTGCGGAGTAAGTCTTGCTATGTTCTGATTTACTTTAGCAATGTTCCTTATACATGAATGAAGAGTCTTTTGTGCTTTATATGATCTTGTAGATAACTAGAGTAGATTGTGACTTAGTAGGTAGTAGATACTTAGAATCCATTCTCTAGCTAATCTGACGTCACCTTACATATATGAGGAGTAGTCTATTTTCTAATCGTTGTGTTATTTACCCATGAGCTTATATTTCATTATCATTATTATTATGGCTTACCCCCTGCCAAAGCAAGTGACTGTGTGACGAGTTCCTCATTAATAATCATGTTCTTGCAAGTTTATCTCTAGTCTATGCTTTGATAGATTTTACCCCTGTTTTCACTTTCACCGTTCTCTTAAGCAAAAATATAAATAACGATACCCGGAATACTTTCCTAGTGAAATGCTACAATGAGGTATTTTATCTGTGCGCTTGCGGATAGAATAGATTATTTTCTAGAGAGCCTTTACATTCATAAATACCTTTGTACACTCTGGCACCATGCTGGGGATGACAACCTAGTATCAAAGTGGTGTTAGTAAGTGTCAACAAGCATTTCTGGAGCCATTGCCGAGGAATGGTAAGGAAAATCAAGAAGTCAGTCAAGGTTATTTACATAAAATATTAGACTAGACTATGGAGAAATCATAACAAGGCACCTCTGCTTTGGCAGGTTCACCCTGTTGTTTTTCTATGTTTATATTTTTATACAGGGTATATCAGGATTGATTTTGGTACATTCAACTCTTCATCATCAGAACCAAAGCAATCAAGAAAGAAAGAAGAAGCTACCTACCAATTGTTGAAGCTATGGCACAAAAGACATTGCAAGAATTCTCTGCTCCTAGTCTTGAGAACATTCCAACTGGTCCAAGATTTGCAATAGAAGAAGGAGCACCCGAGTTCGAGCTCAAGTCAATTTGGTGCAAGCTACACAATTCAGTGGAAAGGCACATGAAGATGCTAGAGCATACTTGCAGAATTTCTTAGATATTGGAAGCACAATACATCAACGGAGTTGACAAAGACGTCATACTGCTTCACCTTTTTCCATTCTCACTAGAAGGGAAGGCGAGGAAGTGGTTCTACACCCATCAAGACAATATCAACAACTGGACGAACTTGTCACATGCCTTTCTATCAAAGTTTTTCCCTATAGGAAAAACAGCTGCCTTAAGAGAAAATATTGTCAGTTTCCAACAGCAGAAGATAGAAACCATTCCAGAAGCATGGGAGCGTTTTCAAGGATATATATCAGATTGTCCTCACCATGGAATGGCCAGATGGTTACTTATGCAGACCTTCTACCATGGATTAACCCAGAAGGCTCGTGAGTGCCTAGATGCATCTGCTAAGGGATCATTTTTGGAGCTTACAATTGGAAAAGAAGAGATACTTTTGGATAAGATAGCAGAAAACCAAAGCTGGTTCCAAGATAAAGCTCAACAATGTCATCAGACTGAAGAAATACCGGAAGAAGTAAATGCATTATCAACCAAGATGGAAAATTTGCTCCATTGGATTGACTAGAGGGCCAAGTTCAAAGAAGATCAAAGGGCCATTGAGACAACATACAAATACCAAACCACTTCGAGTCAACCCGATAGCAAAGGTATGAATTCAGGTAACACTTTCAAGTAACTTTCATTAAAAGAGATAATTGCTCAACAAACCAAAACTAATGATGAACTTAAACAAAGGCTAGATACAAATGAATCATCTCTAAAAGATATACACAATAAAATGGATTTTCTATTAACTGCCATTGATGAGCAAAACACTCTTAATAAAAGGGTAGAGCTTAAATTAATAAAGCTAGCTGCTGCATTGTCTCTTGCCACTAACATTGAGTAGGTAAAGAACATAACTACTAGAGGAGGGAAAGCCACCAGGGATCCCCCATACCCAAAAGAGAAACAAAGAACATCAGCACCAGTGCAACCAGCAGTGATAGAAGAAGAAAGCCCAGTTGAAGCAGAAGATCTGCTACAACCACCAAGAACTGGAGAAATGAGGAAAGATTTTCACGACACCAACTATTTGCCATTTCCCAGAAGAAATAGAGGACTGTAGTCGGATGAGCAGTTTGGTAATTTTGTAGAGGTTATTCAGAAATTATATGTCAACATACCTCTACTTGATGCCATACAGGTACCCATATATGCAAAGTACATCAGAGATATTCTTAACAAGAAGAGGCCACTGCCCACCACTTAGGTTATCAAGCTGACAGAAGAATGTAGTGCGGCCATCCTCAACAAACCACCAAGGAAGAAGAAGGATCCAGGATGTCCCACCATTGACGGCTCGATCGAAAACCAACACTTCAACAATGCACTTTGTGATCTCGGAGCAAGTGTCAGTGTGATGCCAGCATCAGTCGCTGTGTTATTTACCCATGAGCTTATATTTCATTATCATTATTATTATGGCTTACCCCCTGCCAAAGCAAGTGACTGTGTGACGAGTTCCTCATTAGTAATCATGTTCTTGCAAGTTTATCTCTAGTCTATGCTTTGATAGATTTTACCCCTGTTTTCACTTTCACCGTTCTCTTAAGCAAAAATATAAATAACGATACTCGGAATACTTTCCTAGTGAAATGCTACAATGAGGTATTTTATTTGTGCGCTTGCAGATAGAATTGATTATTTTCTAGAGAGCCTTTACATTCATAAATACCTTTGTGCACTCTGGCACCATGCTGGGGATGACAACCTAGTATCTAAGTAGTGTTAGTAAGTGTCAACAAGCATTTCTGGCGCCGTTGCCGGGGAACGGTAAGGAAAATCATGAAGTCAGTCAAGGTTATTTACATAAAATATTAGACTAGACTATGGAGAAATCATAACAAGGCACCTCTGCTTTGGCAGGTTCACCCTGTTGTTTTTCTATGTTTATATTTTTATACAGGGTATATCAGGATTGATTTTGGTACATTCAACTCTTCATCATCAGAACCAAAGCAATCAAGAAAGAAAGAAGAAGCTACCTACCAATTGTTGAAGCTATGGCACAAAAGACATTGCAAGAATTCTCTGCTCCTAGTCTTGAGAACATTCCAACTGGTCCAAGATTTGCAGTAGAAGAAGGAGCACCCGAGTTCGAGCTCAAGTCAATTTGGGGCAAGCTACACAATTCAGTGGAAAGGCACATGAAGATGCTAGTGCACACTTGCAGAATTTCTTAGAGATTGGAAGCACAATACGCATCAACGGAGTTGACAAAGACGTCATACTGCTTCACCTTTTTCCATTCTCACTAGAAGGGAAGGCGAGGAAGTGGTTCTACACCCATCAAGACAATATCAACAACTGGACGAACTTGTCACATGCCTTTCTATCAAAGTTTTTCCCTATAGGCAAAACAGCTGCCTTAAGAGAAAATATTGTCAGTTTCCAACAGCAGAAGATAGAAACCATTCCAGAAGCATGGGAGCGTTTTCAAGGATATATATCAGATTGTCCTCACCATGGAATGGCCAGATGGTTACTTATGCAGACCTTGTACCATGGATTAACCCAGAAGGCTCGTGAGTGCCTAGATGCATCTGCTAAGGGATCATTTTTGGAGCTTACAATTGGAAAAGAAGAGATACTTTTGGATAAGATAGCAGAAAACCAAAGCTGGTTCCAAGATAAAGCTCAACAATGTCATCAGACTGAAGAAATACCAGAAGAAGTAAATGCATTATCAACCAAGATGGAAAATTTGCTCCATTGGATTGACCAGAGGGCCAAGTTCAAAGAAGATCAAAGGGCCATTGAGACAACAAACAAATACCAAACCACTTCGAGTCAACCTGATAGCAAAGGTATGAATTCAGGTAACACTTTCAAGTAACTTTCATTAAAAGAGATAATTGCTCAACAAACCAAAACTAATGATGAACTTAAACAAAGGCTAGATACAAATGAATCATCTCTAAAAGATATACACAATAAAATGGATTTTCTATTAACTGCCATTGATGAGCAAAACACTCTTAATAAAAGGGTAGAGCTTAAATTAATAAAGCTAGCTGCTGCATTGCCTCTTGCCACTAACATTGAGCAGGTAAAGAACATAACTACTAGAGGAGGGAAAGCCACCAGGGATCCTCCATACCCAAAAGAGAAACAAAGAACATCAGCACCAGTGCAACCAGCAGTGATAGAAGAAGAAAGCCCAGTTGAAGCAGAAGATCTGCTACAACCACCAAGAACTGGAGAAATGAGGAAAGATTTTCACGACACCAACTATTTGCCATTTCCTAGAAGAAATAGAGGACTGCAGTCGGATGAGCAGTTTGGTAAGTTTGTAGAGGTTATTCAGAAATTATATGTCAACATACCTCTGCTTGATGCCATACAGGTACCCATATATGCAAAGTACATCAGAGATATTCTTAACAAGAAGAGACCACTGCCCACCACTTAGGTTATCAAGCTGACAGAAGAATGTAGTGCAGCCATCCTCAACAAACCACCAAGGAAGAAGAAGGATCCAGGATGTCCCACCATTGACTGCTCGATCGGAAACCAACACTTCAACAATGCACTTTGTGATCTCGGAGCAAGTGTCAGTGTGATGCCAGCTTCAGTCGTTGTGTTATTTACCCATGAGCTTATATTTCATTATCATTATTATTATGGCTTACCCCCTGCCAAAGCAAGTGACTGTGTGACGAGTTCCTCATTAGTAATCATGTTCTTGCAAGATTATCTCTAGTCTATGCTTTGATAGATTTTACCCCTGTTTTCACTTTCACCGTTCTCTTAAGCAAAAATATAAATAACGATACCCGGAATACTTAACTGGTGAAATGCTACAATGAGGTATTTTATGTGTGCGCTTGCGGATAAAATAGATTATTTTCTAGAGAGCCTTTACATTCATAAATACCTTGGTACACTCTGGCACCATGCTGGGGATGACAACCTAGTTTCTAAGTAGTGTTAGTAAGTGTCAACAAGCATTTCTGGCGCCGTTGCCGCGGAACGGTAAGGAAAATCAGGAAGTCAGTCAAGGTTATTTACATAAAATATTAGACTAGACTATGGAGAAATCATAACAAGGCACCTCTGCTTTGGTAGGTTCACCTTGTTGTTTTTCTATGTTTATATTTTTATACAGGGTATATCGGGATTGATTTTGGTACATTCAACTCTTCATCATCAGAACCAAAGCAATCAAGAAAGAAAGAAGAAGCTACCTACCAATTGCTGAAGCTATGGCACAAAAGACCTTGCAAGAATTCTCTGCTCCAAGTCTTGAGAACATTCCAACTGGTCCAAGATTTGCAATAGAAGAAGGAGCACCCGAGTTCGAGCTCAAATCAATTTGGTGCAAGCTACACAATTCAGTGGAAAGGCACATGAAGATGCTAGTGCACACTTACAGAATTTCTTAGAGATTGGAAGCACAATACGCATCAACGGTGTTGACAAAGACGTCATACTGCTTCAGCTTTTTCCATTCTCACTAGAAGGGAAGGCGAGGAAGTGGTTCTACACCCATCAAGACAATATCAACAACTGGACGAACTTGTCAGATGCCTTTCTATCAAAGTTTTTCCCTATAGGCAAAACAGCTTCCTTAAGAGAAAATATTGTCAGTTTCCAACAGCAGAAGACAGAAACCATTCCAGAAGCATGGGAGCGTTTCCAAGGACATATATCTGATTGTCCTCACCATGGAATGGCCAGATGGTTACTTATACAGACCTTTTACCATAGATTAACCCAGAAGGCTCGTGAGTGCCTAGATGCATCTGCTAAGGGATCATTTTTGGAGCTTACAATTGGAAAAGAAGAGATACTTTTGGAAAAGATAGCAGAAAACCAAAGCTGGTTCCAAGATAAAGCTCAACAATGTCATTAGACTGAAGAAATACCAGAAGAAGTAAATGCATTATCAACCAAGATGGAAAATTTGCTCCATTGGATTGATAAGAGGGCCGAGTTCAAAGAAGATCAAAGGGCCATTGAGACAACATACAAATACCAAACCACTTCGAGTCAACCCGATAGCAAAGGTATGAATTCAGGTAACACTTTCAAGTAACTTTCATTAAAAGAGATAATTGCTCAACAAACCAAAACTAATGATGAACTTAAACAAAGGCTAGATACAAATGAATCATCTCTAAAAGATATACACAATAAAATGAATTTTCTATTAACTGCCTTTGATGAGCAAAACACTCTTAATAAAAGGTTAGAGCTTAAATTAATAAAGCTAGCTGCTGCATTGCCTGTTGCCACTAACATTGAGCAGGTAAAGAACATAACTACTAGAGGAGGGAAAGCCACCAGGGATCCCCCATACCCAAAAGAGAAACAAAGAACATCAGCACCAGTGCAACCAGCAGTGATAGAAGAAGAAAGCCCAGTTGAAGCAGAAGATCTGCTACAACCACCAAGAACTGGAGAAATGAGGAAAGATTTTCACGACACCAACTATTTGCCATTTTCCAGAAGAAATAGAGGACTGCAGTCGGATGAGCAGTTTGATAAGTTTGTAGAGGTTATTCAGAAATTATATGTCAACATACCTCTGCTTGATGCCATACAGGTACCCACATATGCAAAGTACATCAGAGACATTCTTAACAAGAAGAGACCACTGCCCACCACTGAGGTTATCAAGCTGACAGAAGAATGTAGTGCGGCCATCCTCAACAAACCACCAAGGAAGAAGAAGGATCCAGGATGTCCCACCATTAATTGCTCGATCGGAAACCAACACTTCAAAAATGCACTTTGTGATCTCAGAGTAAGTGTCAGTGTGATGCCAGCATCATTCGCTGTGTTATTTACTCATGAGCTTATATTTCATTATCATTATTATTATGGCTTACCCCCTGCCAAAGCAAGTGACTGTGTGACGAGTTCCTCATTAGTAATCATGTTCTTGCAAGTTTATCTCTAGTATATGCTTTGATAGATTTTGCCTCTGCTTTCACTTTCACCGTTCTCTTAAGCAAAAATATAAATAACGATACTCGGAATACTTTCCTGGTGAAATGCTACAATGAGGTATTTTATCTGTGCGCTTGCGGATAGAATAGATTATCATTCATAAATACCTTTGTACACTCTGGCACCATGCTAGGGATGACAACCTAGTATCTAAGTGGTGTTAGTAAGTGTCAACATCGCCTTGCTAGAGGTCCCTGTCAACTATTGGGCGAGTAAGGAGTACTTAGCCCATATCTATATGTATGGGAGCCCATAGGATCGCACGCTTAAGGGGCTAGAAGCCTAATTCAGATTGAACCCGAATTGGACAAGGCTTAGGATTTTCTAATTGGGCCTCTAGCTCGAGGCTGATTAGGGGACGCCTATATAGGAGAGTGAGGGGACACGACCAGGGTTAACTCATGCCATTAGGCAGCCGCCGCCGCTCACCACGCTCGTGCCTATTGCTTCTCGCAGACCTAGCAGTCCAGAGGCATGGCACTTCTCCCCACACGTGTGGGATACCTCGGAGGTGCTGCATCTGGAGCACAAGAACGAATGCAAACTTTTGGTGATTGGTTGCACAAAAAATGTCAGGGTGATGAAAACATTGATGACCAGCTTTATTTGTTGGCTAGGCAACTATCGTGGCATGTCCTCACGTACAAACGGTATGAGATAAATGGTAACACATTTTACACAGTAGGCCAAGATAAAAGGAGCACCAACTAAAATAGTGTTGTACGCGTGGATGCCACAGATCCAAATGGGAACAGACAAACATATTATGGACACATAGAAGACATATGGGAACTAGACTATGCAGCTAATTTTAAAGTTCCTTTTTTCTGGTGTCAATGGGCGAAGATGATCGGAGGTGGGGTAACAGTTGACAAGGAGTATGGGATGACAACAGTGGACCTTAACAATAGTGGGTTCAAAGACGAACCATTCATCCTTGCTGCGGATGTGAGTCAGGTGTTCTATGTGAAAGACATGTCTACGAAACCAAAGAGAGGAAAAAATGATGACCACTCGATCGTCAATGAGCCAAAGCGCCATATTGTCCTATTTGATTCTGTTAAACAATTAGGATACTCCATGGTTACAACAGGATCATAACCAAGGGTAATACGTCAAGAAGAAGTTTACTGTTGTGCCCGCTTAATATAAAGTCATGTTTAATAGTATGTGTGGAGAAATGTAAGAATTGTGAGAATTGTATGAAACTATATATGAGAATTGTGGATTTTGATGAGTGTAACAAACTTTGTATTCATGACTTTTCCATTTAGGACCATCTAGGGTTTGATCAATGTGTGTGTTTCTAAAAACTAATCCTTTTACTTTGGTCAAATGATCCATTTGATGACTTGAAATGAAAAAAATTTGAATACAAAGTTGTTAGAGATCATCAAGATCTACATTTGATGTATTATCTATTTTTCCATTTGGATAAATTTGAGCCAATCCTAGGCACATGTGTTTAAAATCCAAGACTGGTTTTGGTCAAACTTGGTCAAATGACAAACTAAATTACTTAAAATGAAAAACATTTGAATACCAAGTTGTTAGAGATCATCAAGATCCAAACTTTTTATATAGACAATTTTTCCATTTGAGAAAGTTTAAGTAAACAATACCCACCAAATCTTGAATCTCACACAAACTATATGAAACTATATGTGAGAAATGTGGATTTTTAACTACACCTTCCCACACTTTGTAAAATGCAAAAATGGTCTATATATTAAATGTAGATCTTGATGAGTGGAACAATATTGGTATTCATGACTTTTCCAGTTGAGACCATCTAGGGTTCCGAAAACCGGTGCGTGTCTATGAATTCTTTCAAAATTCAAAATTGAGTGGTTCAAACTTTTGCAAGTGAAAAGTTGACCATTAGACTAAAGGTAGAACTTGATGAGTGTAACAAACTTTGTATTCATGACTTTTCCATTTAGGACCATCTAGGGTTCGATCAAAGTGTGTGTTTCTAAAAACTAATGCTTTGACTTTGGTCAAACTTGGTCAAATGATCCATATATCATATATGGATAGAGCATATATCATAGAGGAATCTTAGAAAGAGACTGATATGGATATGTTGAGTTTGTGGACATGCAAAGTGTGCCTGTGTCATTCGATGAGATGCCATCATTTAGTGAGTTGGTTTGAAGGGCTCGAGAGGAGATACATTACCATGGAGATGATGACGTCACAGTTGAGGGTGTACTTCACCTAGGTTGCCCTCTGAACTTGCTAAGAATGTTGATCTCAATTGGGTGTGTACATCAATGGCAGAAGTATGTGAGAACAGCTATGAAGAGCCAGTTCCAAAGTTTGGACATGGTTGTTTTGCGGGTGTTAGTTGATCCGATGCCTCGTGGGTTCTCCCGGCGCCAGTGGCACAACCAGCTTACTTTGACCATGCAGCCTTTGCTATGGAACCAGAGGTTGCGCCTAGGGTTCCTGATGCCCAATCTGCCCACAATGAGGTCTGTGTTGCTATAGTAGTTGGGGATGGTAGTGGATCTCATGATGCTATGGTAGAACCTCCTCAGGAGATCCCTTTGACACAAAATCATCTGAGTAAGTGCCTTTTCCATATTGTTCCTTTATCAATTAACCCCTCGGGTCATTTATTGATGTCATTCTTTCCTTGTAATTTAGCTTGTGCTACGAGAGACATTCCCAACAATTTGGATGTTCCCCATGGAGATGGATTTTGTGCCTCCAATAGTGTTGATTTAGAGTCATATCAGATTGCAGTGGCAACTAATTCTAATGATGATCGTGTTGGGAATATGCCCTAGAGGTAATCATAGAGATGATGATATTACAATTGTATCCATGACATATATTATGAGTTTGATGAATATCCATTATAGACAAACTTATATCGATTGACAATTATGTGAATTGTTTGTGAAACTCTTTTACTTGTATGGTTATTCTAAAGTTGTCCCTGGTCAGAGTTCGTGTGAGGACA
This sequence comes from Sorghum bicolor, assembly GCF_000003195.3. Taxonomy (NCBI): domain Eukaryota; kingdom Viridiplantae; phylum Streptophyta; class Magnoliopsida; order Poales; family Poaceae; genus Sorghum; species Sorghum bicolor. Next base: position 15,238,819 of record NC_012879.2, on the reverse strand, counting down.
CACAAGAATATTAGATTAGCACATGTATTAGTTGATGACAAAGTTTCACAATTCATAGACATAGAGATGTCAAACTAATAATGTGGGCACATGTATGACATGTGGCTAGACTGACCCAACGTGTAATGTTTTTATTATCTCTTTATGCATCATGTATGTTATGTCCTTAGACCTGATATTGTCGTATGTTCTTAAGATTTGAAACGACCTACATAGGGACTATTAAACGCTACTCCATAACTGGGTAGTTATAAAGGTGCTCTTCGGGTTTGTCGGGAAACATGTTTTGAGACATAGATAATCAAGGTGGAACTTGCCCCTCTCTATGTGAGAGAGATATCATTAGATCATTCAAGTGTTGGATCAACAAATGCATGGCCGTGCTTGGGTTAAGTGTTAACCCATGAGTTGAACCAAATATTGTGTGGCAAGGGTATAACATGTATGTGTTTGCAGTGGTTCGTCTGATATGATCTTTGCGTGCGTGTAAGAGTTGTCACGCCTTGCTAGAGGTCCCTGTCAACTATTGGGTGAGTAAGGAGTACTTAGCCCATGTCTATATGTATGGGTGCCCATAGGGTCGCACGCTTAAGGGGCTAGAAGCCTAATTCAGATTGAACCCGAATTAGACAAGGCTTAGGATTTTCTAATTGGGCCTCTAGCTCGAGGCTGATTAGGGGACGCCTATATAGGAGAGTGAGGGGCACGACCAGGGTTAACTCATGCCATTAGGCAGCCACCGCCGCTCACCCATGCTCACGCCTATTCCTCCTCGTAGACCAAGCAGTCCAGAGGCATGACGCTTCTTCCTGCATGTGTGGGATACCTCGGAGGTGCTGCACCTGGAGCACAAGAACGAATGCAAACTTTCAGCGATTGGTTGCGCAAAAAATGTCAGGGTGATGAAAACATTGATGACCAACTTTATTTGTTGGCTAGGCCACCATTGTGGCTTGTCCTCACGTACAAAGGGTATAAGATAAATGGTAACACATTTTACACAGTAGGCCAAGATAAAAGAGCACCAACTAAAACAGTGGTGTACGTGTGGATGCTATGGATCCAAATGGGAACAGACAAACATATTATGGACGCATAGAAGACATATGGGAACTAGACTATGCAGCTAATTTTAAAGTTCCTTTGTTCCGAAAACCGGTGCATGACTATGAATTCTTTCAAAATTCAAAATTGATTGGTTCAAACTTTTGCATGTGAAAAGTTGACCATTAGACCAAATGTAGAACGTGATGAGTGTAACAAACTTTGTATTCATGACTTTCACATTTGGAACCATCTAGGGTTCGGTCAAAGTGTGTGTTTCTAAAAACCAATGCTTTGACTTTGGTCAAACTTGGTCAAATGATCCATTTGATGACTTGAAATGAAAAAATTTTGAATACAAAGTTCTTATAGATCATCAAGATCTACATTTGATATATTGTCGATTTTTCCATTTGGATAAATTTGAGCCAATCCTAGGCACATGTGTTTAAAATCCAAGACGGGTTTTGGTCAAACTTGGTCAAATGCCAAACTAAATTACTTAAAATGAAAAACATTTGAATACCAAGTTGTTAGAGATCATCAAGATCCAAACTTTTTATATAGACAATTTTTCTATTTGAGAAAGTTTAAGTAAACGATACCCACCAAATCTTGAATCTCACACAAACTATATGAAACTATATGTGGGAATTGAATTGTGGATTTTCAACTATACCTTCCCAATACTTTGTCCAATGCAAAACTGGTCTGTATATTAAATGTAGATCTTGATGAGTGGAACAATATTGGTATTCATGACTTTTCTAATCGAGACCATCTAGGGTTCCGAAAACCGGTGCGTGGCTATGAATTCCTTCAAAATTCAAAATTGAGTGGTTCAAACTTTTCCAAGTAAAAAGTTGACCATTAGACCAAATGTAGAACTTGATGAGTGTAACAAACTTTGTATTCATGAATTTTTCATTTGGGACCATCTAGGGTTCGGCCAAAGTGTGTATTCATCAAGATCTTCATTTTTATATGATAAATAGATTTTTTATTTGATAAAAATTATACCCTACTCGCATTCTGAGTAATAAATGACAAAAATAAAAAGTTGAACGCCAATATGATGTGAAAATAGATTTACTATTGATTTAATATAGTTTTTTAAAATTTATTGGAATAGTATATTTTTGCATTAACAAAATACTAAACATTAGTAACAAAATTATTGAAAATTTTAAAAATACACTAAGATATTTAAGGTTAAAATTTTTCATGTGTACATTAAAGAAAAATACAATACATGTCACTTTTTAAAAAATATTATGTAAAATATTTAATTTACTATACAATTAATAATGTTTAGTGTTTATATAAACACTTTAAAAAGCTAAACTAATAAACAGATGTGCACAGGCCTTTTAGCACCGGTCCATGGTTGGAACCGGTGCTAAAGGATCCTGAAAATTTCAGTACCAGCCCGCCTAAAGATCCTTTAGCATCAGCCCGTAGTTGGAACCGGTGCACCGGCTAGTGTTACGTGCCGGTGCTAAGGGTCACCCTTTAACACCGACTCATGCCACTAGACGGTGTTAAAGACCCTTTAGTACCGGTTCTAGCTACGGACCAGTGCTAAAGGGTCCGCCCCTATATAAACGCACAATCGCCCTGGATCCGAACCATCGTCTTCGTCTTCGTCAAGCAGAGCCCTCTCGTCTTCAGCGCCACCGGCCGTTCGTCTCCAGCACCGTGCGACCTCGTCTCCCGCGCCGCCGCGCCGCCGTCTCTAGTGCCGCCGCGGTCATCTCCACCAGCACCGCTGCCGTCTACCGAACTCCGGCCATCTCTCTAAGTAGATCACATACTCCACCGGCCGATTGATGCATATGCATGGCAGCAGTTTTCATACAAAGAATTGTAGTGTTTTGAGTTATGAATTGTATATATATTAAGTATATAAAAAATAAATGAATGTTATGATATATATATATTATACTAATTTACGATAATATGTATCCATATTTACGATAGTTGAGTTACTATAACACATGAGGATATTTACCGTAATGTTATAGTAAACCACTTAGTAAGGAGTTACATAATCTTATAAATTAATATAGTAATTATCGTAACTCAAAGTGGCTACAAAATAAGTTATTTTGTAGCCAGCTAGAGAATAATAGTTCTATATATATATATATATATATATATATATAGGACGCGTTTATTTTACACGCGGGTGTAGTTACTCTCATCTATATATCTCTAGATTTAAGGTGTATATGACCGAATGAAATGTATATAGACAAAGTATATGATCATACTAGACCATCTAGAGTGATATGTATATTAAGTATGCATGCA